>NW_016690222.1:0-31970 GCF_001604755.1 Lepidothrix coronata | reverse complement strand
TCGAAATGGTTGGAGAAAAGAAGTCAGGGAGGCAGGTCTGCTCATTTGCATCAAAAGGACTATTTGCAGACCACTTTAACTGAGTAAAAGTGAGTAGTTGGACCTCACAAATGAAATCTAGCTGCTCTCTAGATAGTAACAATTATAAGTTTGAATTAAGATGCTGATCACAGTCTACAGTCAACACAATGTCATGAAAATAATTCTAGGAAGAAGTTTTATGCCATGCTTTTAATATTCCTTATGTAAGTTATTTCTTAAGTTAGTGGCTAATTAGGTCCATACAATTCAGACATATTGGCTTTAAGAATTCCCTCTGGATGCGTGAGTCTGTTCTCTGACTAAAATGCCATTGACAAGCATTACTTTTCAGTTGAAAAAAAAACCCCCTAGTCCTCTGGAAACGTTAGGGATTTGCTTTGTTTGTGCAATTGTGTTTTTTTCTGCAAAACAATTTCTCTTTTAAAGAGGTTAAAACAATGTGAGTGGAACACACTTCTATGATTTTTGAAGAAAACCTAGCTTTATAGTTCATGAAATTTTGTCCTTGTCTCTAAACGTTTTTGTCATCTAAAGGGGGTAACAAAAACTAAAACTTAGCTGGAAGGTGTTAAAAATTGAAATGAACTGGGTTTTGTGGTAAGGATGTAGATCATAAGAAACTGCTCTGAATTCATCTTTGTGTTAGTATCTGTTTGAGCAGTTACTTTGTTATAAATATAGCAATGCAAAATTCAGAATGTGCATAAAGAAAAACTTCTTGTTTTGACCAGTGGTTCTGATTTAAAATCACAGTGCGAAGTAATAAACTAAATGTTACGATAAACTTAAGAGAAGTCTAATTTAGCAGATATTCCATGTGATTGGTTGCCCTCAGTTATCAAATTGCAATTCTGCCTTTCATTACTGTCTAGTTTGGTTCTCAAGTAAGACTAAAAAAATCTGCTTTGACATGAAGTCCAATGTTTGTTGCTTACATTTTTTTTAGCACTTGCTTAGTTTGCTCATATGTTCTTATTCTAGGTGGCTTTTATGTTAGGTATGTGTAACTTGGTAAAACTATTTTGTGTAATGCTTCAGGATTATAGTCATTGACTTCTGTTGCAGGCATTAGCCTCAAGGTTATCAACTGATTGTTATTATATGTTATATTTAATTACATTTTCTAGGGCTGTTTTCTTCCCTTGTGTGCTCACCTGTTAGTTAGACCCTTTGCTCAGCTCCTCTTCAGATCATCTTTTACCACAGATATTCTTACCAAGGAGCTATTCCTCTGATTCTGCCTTCATTCTTGTCTCCTGTGAAGATACCCTCTGTCTACATATTGCTTTCTTAATTTCTCTTCACACTGAGCAGAAGAGAGCTCTTTATTGCCCTGGTCTGTCTTGGACAATTTTGGTGTAGATTAAAGATATTTCCAAAAGTAATGAGTAGAGTCTGAATCCTGAAAGAATGGGAAAAAGTCATAGGACTAGAGTTGTCATCTAACACTGGTCATCATCAGTGTTAGTTTTAAGTGCAAATGGAATACTAGGAAATGTAAATTAAACTCCAATACATAGTTGTAATCTGTCTTTGAATTTTATCACATAAATAGAAGAGACTGTTAATAGAGTTTATGATTGCACTGATGAAACTGTGTACACTTCGGTAAGTTTGTTCATGTTACCTCTTCCAGTGAAGAGCAGAAATCACACATTGTCAACCTTGGAAGTTTTAAGCTTTTATTAAATGGTTTTTGGTGTATCTTAAAATTAATTATAAATGGGTTTCTAAATTTACTCATGTATTCCAAGAGTATAAAATACATTTGAATCACTATAGTGATTCACTATATATATCACTGTAGCGATTCAAATGTAAGGACATTAGAAAACCTTCTAATTTGGATGGAACTGGAAATTGAGTATCTGTTTGACTATGACTCCTAATGCCAGGCCAACTTTGGATAAATATTTTGCAATAGGTTTTGTGCAATACAGTACTAGTTTCTATAGAATGGTGGCAAACTGAAACAATGGCTTTGGCGTGGGCTTTTTCATTTTATTTGTTCACTAGTTTTATTGCTACTTTGATAATTTGTACTCTGTTATAACTAGAACTCAGGAATGTGAAAGCTCTCACAACTCACTACCCAGTACTAGATTATAGGTCCTTGATGAACTGCTGTAAGGCTTCCCCTTGGTGAACTGTGTTCCAGGGCATGGCCTCAATATCTGGTTCTACTGTGTAGTGAGAACACCTTTATAGTGTGAAAAAGTGAAAGAATGAGTTGTCTGGCAACAGTATTTACTTGGCCAACAAAGTATGTTGCCCACAGCAGTATCTATGAACTAACATTTCAGTGCCTAGATTATTCAAGCACCCCATGATGTGTTTAGTAGACCTTTCTCTTTGTTAGTGGGGTTGTCTTGTCAGTCCGCACACCTGTATTTTCTTACAGGCAAGATACACAAAAGTGTTGCACTTTTACATGTATATTGTATTGCTCACAAAACCTGATGGAACATCAGAATTCTGCTTCTTAATGAAGATTAGTGGCTGTTGGATAACCTAGGGTTGGGCAAGAGTGCAAAGAACAAAGAAATCCTCTCCAATGAGTAAAACAAGAAAAGGTCTCCTTCCTGCTGGCCTCCCAGAAGGTGCTCTACTTTGAGCAATACATCAACTTGAAATTAAAAAGGGCCCTTTAAACATTTTGTTGTTGTTTTCAATTTTAGTAAAAAACAGTTGTGCCGTGTTGTTAATTTAAAAAGTATTAGGACAATGCTCTCTGTGATGTAGTGTCCTCCTGAACGGGAAAATGTCTGCCTGGAAACAAACCAAATTGTACCAGGTTGTGTTTTAGAAACCTTTGCATTGATTAAATGGTCTTCATAATATCACTTGTTTTATGTTGAAATCTGGTTTGTATTCACCTTTCATGTATAGTTTAATAATATTTACTACATTCGGATCATATCCAAGCATTGTGTATATCTTGTAGAATGCTGGGTGCATTATTAGGAAACATGTGAGTTGTTTCCACTTAAAGTGATAGTCTTACTGAACATGATTATTACTTGTTTTCAGTGTAGGCAGAATGGAGGTTTTAAGAGTTCTTTAACACTCCTATGTGTGTATTCTGGCTATTGAAAGACTGGGCTAGTTTGTTTTCATATCAGGAGAAGGAAAATGCTCTCAGAATTGTGATGGAAAGACAATGTTTACTAATGAAAACATTACTCAATCCTGCTGATTGGTTTTGATGGATTTGCCTATTATGTCTGGTGTTTGCTGTATAGTGAAGAAACTCAAAAGTGAAATTACTTAAGATTACTGCGTTTTGCGATCTAATCCTTCAGCTTTGTTGAAACCTTTTAAAAAAATAAAAGGCCAAATAACTGTTTCCTTCTTTGAAAATCAGTGAAATGCTCTAACAAGGCCCTTCTTTGTTTTGTGTAAGAGATGTATTGTAATACTTTCGATAAAGTCTCCAGCAATACTGAAACTGTATCTAGTATTACATGAGAGTTTTAGTTCTTGCCATAGCACAGCAAGGACTGTTTCAATAAGTTGTTATGCCTGTAGCAAACTGAACTGTTTTCAGATAGATTGATATATCAAAAAAAAAAAGAGAAAAATAAAGTAATTTTATGCACTGACTGCTGATGTATCCGCTGAAGCCATATATCAGCATCTGAAGACCCAACCATCCCAGAGTGATGAAATTATTACAATTCTGGGAAGTTATCAATACTTGAGCTGCATTTGAAGTCTCTCTCAGGTGTTGAAAACATTTAATGGGAGAAAAAAAGGTCAAAGAAGAGAGGAATTGTCTCTCTCCTAGAACCTTTACAGTAAAAAACCCTAGTTTTCTATTACCTTCTGATTTCTGCCTGTCTTTATGTAGCTTTTGACTAAAGTTGGCCTGTAAGGTAGGATCTGACATGACCTCACGGTATTTGAATTTTACAGTGGTCAAAATTCTAGCAGAGTTTTCTGAAGCAGTAATGATCAAAATCTCTTAACATTCTGATACTTGCTCAGTATCTTGAGTATTAGTAGTTCTGAAGGAGTTACTAATTCTTACTGTTGAAATTAAATTGTTTGTGGTTTACTACAGCTCCACAATACTTTTGTTTCATGCTTTGCTTTCTCACCTGCATTAAGATTAAGCTTGAACTGAGAAAATCAGTGCATCAAATTAGTGGGAGATTATCCAAATTCGAAGACTTTGCCTTCTCAAGGTAGTCATTCATCTTGGGTGGTGTCAAGTGGCAGCACGATAGTTGGTACCATTGTACCAATGTGAGACAGTCATGTGCTGAAGCAAAAGTATTGTACAACATTCTGATACTGGTGGTTTGTAAAAACCTAGTGAAACTCAGCACTTACCTTAAGTGTCTGTCTTACCTTCAATGTTTTGCATTTTTCTCCAGGTTTTTGAACATCCATGTGTGTATGGATGCTCATAAATATCTGTATATATCATTATAAATGCACTGATCTAGCTCTCTCAGTAAACCTACCTGTGTTTAAACCTTTTCTTCTGCATTCCCTGCCCCCCCCCCCCCAAATCTCACATCCACTACCTTAAACCAACATTTCAGTCTTCTACTTAGGGGGAAAATGCCAATTACAGAAGTCTTCAAATATGTTCATCCTGCTACATTTGCTTCAGAAAGACCCTGGGAGCAGCTTTATGATTATCTGACTTTTTCAGAAGCTTCCCATGAGGTTATAGATCAGCCAGCCAGTCCTCTACACCTGCCATGTGGACTTTGGAGTTTGGAGTGGATACTCTTGCAGTTGGACCTGTTTATAACCATTTAGTCCCTGTGCTGATGGTGGCTGTTTTCTTCTAAGGCAGTGCTTTCTGGCTTGCTATACTATTATAACTGTAGATACTTTTTCCTTATTTTTGAGGAGATTTCTTCTTCTAATCCACTTTCAGCTTGTATCATCTCTTCTGGGTACCTGCTAGGTAGAGACTGAGTTTTTTGGATTAACCTTGCACTGCGTTCCTTAGCTGCTGAGAAGGAAATCTTGCATAAAGAGAAAAAATTCCTTCCTAACCACCTCAAAGGGTGGTACTCAGCAGGTGGAGCTAAATTTATCCAAATCCTGAGGATGAACAATGTTTCTTTATGGTGCAAAATGTCCAGGACAATTTCTCTGATCCTTGAGACACATGCCTGTTTCCTAGTGTCAACTGTCTTCAATACCATGGCATTATCGGTAGTAGTAGAAGTCTGCAAGCAGAGTGAGATACCGTCATTTCTGATACCTTTATATTCTTAATTTATGAAGTGAAACGTTGAAGAGCACTGTTCTTTGGTGTGACTGATAGATGCCTAAGTAGTCTGAAGCCTTTTCCATCTCAGCATCTGTGAGAGGGTGAATACCTTCACATGTACACAGGTACTCTGTTGACAGCCACTTCTTCACCCACCTTTCAGCACTTCCGAAAGAAAGAAGTAGGTAGTGTTGACCCTCTTTCTTGCATTACTGCAGTCTGATTGCCATCGTGGGGTTCTGTCTTCTGCCACACAGAATTGTCAATCTTTGATTGTCTTCCAACTCTGTGGTATTGATGATAGTGACTTGTACAGCAACCACAGGTACTGAATGGTAGCAGTTAAATTTGTGTGTTGTTTTTTACTGTGGCTTTCAGAAACTTTGGTCAGCCATTCCTCTGCCTTATTCCCTACTCTCAGTGTCCATCTGACTTAAATGACATTGAATGTTGACAACATTTTAATTGGTGCTTAGTTTAGTTCAGAAATTTCCGTATTTACGTTTGTGAAATCTTGGTCAGATGAAGAAAAGACAAGTTTAAGTTTTTCTAAAGCTTACCGCATGTGTTGGGAAAAGCTGCTTACTTGCTATACACAAGTGGACGTTCTTCTGCAATTACTGAGCTTTTCTGTTTATATATGCCAGTACAAAATAATGTGGTAGTCTGAGTTTTTCCTTACATTGACTGTCTATCTAAACCAGTTTAGTAGGTAGAACATTTATGATAAATTTTTTTATGTAATGAGCAATTTTGCATCTCAGTTCTTAAAAGTGGGCAGTGATCAATCAACTATGTTTGGAACCGAGTTATATTACTTGATTTTTATTTGTTTATTTGTTTGTTTATAGTGCTTTTGCAGGTTATTAAACAAAATTGGGGGTTAGGACTAGATGATCTTTAAGATCCCTTCCAGCACAAGCCATTCAGTGATTCTTAAGATGACATTATTTAGATCGTACTGAACTTGCACTTGTGTGTAGTTGTATCCTCTTTTTAAACTGTCTTGTGTTTGTATGAAAGACATGTAGAATTCTCACTTGTTTTAATGTCTCCAGGACAGTGGGATGGGAAAACAGTGACGTAGATACATGAAGTAATGTGTTTGAAAACTGCATTGTAAATTAAGTTACTACAGAGCCTGAAAGAGCTTTTAATACATGTATGCAGTTTACTCTTTGCTGGGTCATGCTAATTTGAGATTTCACCTTATAAAATATGGTGGGGAGGGAATTAATCACACTTAGGATGTCATATAACAGCAGCCTCACACCACCCCCGGTTTAAATCTTAAGATGAGTTGTATGGGATAGCAAAGAATGTCCTTTTTCCATCTTTGGTAGCTGCATATGATGGGAAGTAGCTTTCATAGCTTCGTAGAAAATTTGAATCATTTTCATCTTTGTTTCAGAAATACTTATATATCAATGGTACATTAGACTGCCTCATTTAAGTAAATAGGTAACTTAAGTTCCAAATTTAGAATCACAGAATATTAAGGGATTGGAAGGGACCTTTAAGATCACCTAGTTCCAACCCCCCTCTCCATGGGAGGGACACCACCTGCTAGACCAGGTTGCTCAAGGCCTTATCCAACCTGGCCTTGAACACTGCCAGGGTTGGGGCATCCACAACCTCCCTGCTCAACCTGTGCCAATGTCTCAACACCATCACAGTAAAAAATTTCTTCCTAATATTTGACCTAAATTACCCCTCTTTAAATTTGTATCTATTACTTCTTGTCCTGTTACTATGGTTCCCAATGAAAAGTCCCTCTGTGGCTTCTCTGTAGGTCCTCTTCAGATACTGCAAGGTTGCTATGAGGTCTCCATTCAACCTTCTCTTCTCCAAGCTGAATAACCTCAACTTTTTCCCCAGTGATTTCCTTTTATCACTTTCTGGTATTCAGACTGCTAGGAAACTTGTAAGCTGTCAATTAAGACAAGTATATATGTCTTATTAACATTTCTGAAGTGAATACTGAATACAAAGAAATTCAAAATCCCCAAGTGCTTTGCAATAATAATTAAAAAAAATAATTTTCTTGAATGAGTTACTCCAAGTACCTAATCCTAAGGCAAGCTTGCTTCTCATTGTGGATATTAATGAAAAATACACAGCACACATAACATGGTGTTAACTATGTGTATTGAAATGTGCATGTGTTTTTGTTTGTTTGGGGTTTGTTCTTTGTTTCATTTCTTTCTATTTCTATACAAATAAAATATATTTGTAGGAATAAGCCTTGAAAAGTTTACTGTCCTCAGTAGTAGAGAAACAAAACATTAGTCAGCGTACATACTACACTGGGAGATACTGTTGGTTGTTAATTAAGAGGAAAAGAAGCTAGAGACTCCTTAGATTTTTAAATTCCTTTCCACTTCTGCATACCACTGTCTTTGCTTCCTGACAGAATTTTTGTTTTGGGTCATCTTCTCATGTTCCTGTGACACACTCCCGCACTAATGATAGACCTGTTTGGTGTCACTTTTCAGCTACGCTAATCCTGATGTGCTGCAAAGATTCTTTGGGTAATATCAGCAGTTAAAGCCTGAATTGTTTCACCTTGAGTCAAAGTATACTTGAAATCTTGCATGGTAGTATCACTTATGCTTTCACTAGCTATGTTTTAATATCTGAGTAAGCCAAACCAAGTTACTAAATGCTTTTGTAATCTGAGCCTGTTTAAACTCGAAATAGTCCTGTTAATCATCTGCATTAATGTTTGTATTGTAACTTGTCCTTGGTCTGTGTGCCACTGAAATGACGGCCCCTTGATAAGGATAAAATTAAGGGTATTTGATAGAATTGTATTTCAGAGGAAGAAACTGCCTGAAAGTAAGCAACCAATTCATTTTTGTGGTAGTTTTTTGCAAAGTAGGGATGATAAATCTAAGGTTGGAATTTTTTAAATGGAGTTTGCTAAACATACAAACCATGTCACTGGCCGCAAAAGTAACTACTGGGCAGAAGTGCAGAACTTGTTGAAAATAAGAAATCCTGCACAGTACACTGGCAAATACGTTCTTTTGGCAACTCCCGATTAACATAGCTATAGAGACCAGTTTTGTTAACCAGTGCTACATAATAAATAAAAGTCATTTATTGTCTTCTAAAAGATATCCGTAAAATAGAGCTGGTAGCACTTTTAAAAGCATAGCTCTTTAGTAACCGAATCTTACCGTTTGAAGGTAAAATGAACGTGTTCATGAGTGGGTTCCTTAGAGTAAAGCTGCTTTCCTGACAGGGGAAGTACTTGTGACTTTTTTATTCTACATGAAAAAAAAGTGTATATTGTCTTTATATCTGAGGCAGATTATAGAAAACTTCAATGCTGCAAGTTGCAGAATGAAATTTACTTTGATATATTGAAAGGCTTATATTGTATTTTCAGAATAAAAAGCATTTTGAGCATTCTTTTCATAAAGCTGAAATATATTCCAGAGAGTTTGAATATTAAGTAGTGAACAAATTTTAGTTAACCAGAAAAAGAATTGCCTTGCTTTAATAAAAATACATCTGATCTAGGCTTGATTATTGTCAAAATCTGCTCCTAGAGATGACTTTTTTCTTGAATAAAGCATGAAAATTTTCATTGCTTAGCTGTGTAAACCTGACTGATGATGAAGAGTGGGTAGCCTGTGGCACAGGGAGGAGTTGCATGTATGAGGTCAGTAGTTCTTGATCACAGCTTAAAAATGAATGCATACTGGAATTACCATTTCTGACTCTGATGTTGCAAATAAGTCCATCTTTCTTTATTAGTATGGGTCTGTTCAAACAGAACAGCATACAGAATGAGCACCTATATCCTTATAGAGAAAATTATACTTCTTTGTTGTTCAGTAGAACCTCTGAAAAATTTGGCTTTGGGGAAAAAGATGTTCTGTTTCTGTTTGTTTGTTTACTTTTAGCAATTTGAGACATATAGCTTGAAGTTTTAGGCTGAGGACCTTGTGGAGGTGATACCATTAGTAATAAACTTCTTGAGAGGGAAGAGTGTTTTTGGTTGGTCAAGACATATGTATAGTGGTGTCACGTATGTCACTTGCAAAGGCACAAATTTTATTTTTTTTTTTTAACTGTGTGGCAGTTTGATTTCAAGACAAATGACTAAAAATGTGATTCCTGTCTTTTACAGTAAGTCGGACTAATTGATCAATTTAATTATTCTTAATTTCTGTTGTATGTCATTTTAATTAAAAAAAAACTTCTGGACTGTAGCATTTGGAGGCTGAAATGTGTGTGGTCTCTTGGATATGTGTTTGAAAGGTACAAATCAAAAGTAAAAACAACTGTTCTTCTCTGTGTGATGTAAAAAACCACAAGAGCTCATTATCCTAGTTCTTCAGTGCTCAGGTAGCTCACTTAGTATTAAGGAAAAGATTATTCCGTTATTGCATTAAATAATCTGAAAAGAAACTGATACAAATGACACATGGGCAACTATCAAAGCATTCTATATTAAGAATTCCTAGACTTCTGATGACAAGGACCATGTTTTTACAGTTGTGAAATGGAGAGACTCATCCGTGTGATTTTTTTTGGACTTACATATCTTTCAGATAGTGATTACCTGACAACTACTAAATATTAAGTTCCTCCTAAAAGGTGACAAAGCGTTCACATGTTAAAAGTACTGTCAGTGATATGATTGACCCTGCTGTCTGTGGAGGACAAATCATCTTGACTGCTCTGGATATCCAGATTACAGTTTGGAAGCAACTCGTTACTGACAGACATAAGACCATGTGGGTTTTGCAATGAATTATTGTTAGTCAGGTATTCTCAGCGAGGGTGGATACTTACTTCAGAATTTTTGATCCATGACATTATTGACAATGATTAGAAAAAAAATAAATCTTCATTTTCAGTGTAGTTGTTTTCTGGAACCAGTGTTGCGACAAATTCACATGATGGAAATCCTGGACCTGTACCATATAAACAGTATCTCCATTGTCATACCGCTATAACCACACAGTGACATGTGCAAAATAAGTCTCTGACATTTTTCTGTTGTTACATGTAACTTATTAGCTACATATTGATGTCCTAGCTAAATAAAGTTCAGGAGATAAGATCTTTTAACTGTGAATTGAGGTTTAGAAAAGATTTATGTTGAACCGAGTGCCTAGAATTTAGAAACTGATAAGGTGAGTCACAAGCTCATTTTTTTTCTTTAGAATAAGACTGTTAATTTATTTTCTGTTTATTTATTTAAGTGCAGGAGGAAGGCTGATCCTCTAACTGTTTTAGCAGATTTGGGGCTTTTGATTTCCTCTTGTGGGTTTTTTTTTGTTCATGAACAAACACTAAACAAAGAGGCTTCTCTTACTATCTTAAGCTCAGATACTGTTGGGGTCTCTTTGCCAGCTCCTGCCCCGTATGTTTACTTTTATGACGTGAACAACGGAGAAGCTTGAAAATTGGCTGTTAATGTAACTAGGCCAGCGTTTCTTCATTAATTGAGTTGAAGAATGGTTTGAATTGGAAGGGACCTTAAAGATCACCTAGTTCCAACCCCCCTGCCTTGGACAGGGACACCTCCCACTAGACCAGATTGCTCAGAGCGCCATCCAACCTGGCCTTGGACTCCTTCAGGGATGGGGCATCCACAATGTCTCTGGGCAGTCTATTGCAGTGCCTCACCACCCTCACAGTAAAGCATTTCTTCCTAATGTCTCATCTAAACTTACTCTAAGTTTAAAACCATTCCCCCTTGTCCTATCACTACATGCCCTTGTAAAAAGTCCCTCTCCAGCTGTCTTTAGGTGCTCTTTCTTTAGCCTCCTTTGGGTACTGGAAGACTGCTATCAGTTCTCCCCAGAGCCTTCACTTCTCCAGCTGAACAACCCCAGCTCTCTCAGCCTGTCATAGGAGAGGTGCTCCAGCCCTCTGATAATTGCTCTCTTGATCTCTCTTTTGTTTTGGTCTACCCCACTTTCATTCCTGCTTTCTGAGTTTGTTTTCTTTGCATGTTCTGTTACTTTGTGGTGTTCTCAAAATCAAGTTGTGTTGCTGTGGTTAGCGTGTGATTATTATTATTAATAATATTTCCACCCACTCCTGCCCTCCTGTGTCCCACATACCCTGTAGCAACTAGAGGATAGCAACAAATTGGTATTGATGGTAGTGAATCATTCCCCTTGTTCCACTTAGTTGCTCGTTTGGAACTTTAGAACTGAGCTGTGTTCAAAAGTAGCATATACAGCCTATGGAAATCTCACCAGTTAGAGGATATAGGGAGGGTGGAGAATATTGAATTATTTGGGGTTTTTTTGGAAGCCACTTCTTCTGAGTATTTTTCTTAAATTTCTGTGTTTCTTTTGCATTTTCTGATCTTTCATTGCTTTTTCATTGTATAATCTTTCTTGAAGAATGAACATCTATGTTAAAAGAATTATCCTGAAAATTCCTGATAACTTATTATAAAATAACCTATGTTATAGAATATCACTCTGTATTCTTAGAGGAAAAATGAGAGGCTAGTCTTAGTATTTTGCTCTGGTATATAAAGTAAGCTTGTTTTAGAGCCAATATACAGTGGTTTACCTGATAATATTTGAAAAAATGTTTTCGGGTTTACAGTTCACAGTATCTGTATTAAAAGTGAAGTCATTTTACTGTCACTAACTACAAATGTGTTCTGCAAAATAAAGCTTTTCAGATGCCAGTGAGTAGTCAAGTAGTGGAACAGGTTGCACAGGGAGGTTGTGCAGTTTCTCTCCGTGGAGGTTTTTAAGACCAGGCTGGATAAAGCTGCAAAACAACCTGGTCTGACCTCAGAGATGACCTTTCTTTACCAGGAGGTTGGATTGGAAACTCATGAGATTCTTTTTGCCCTGAATTATCCTATGGGTGGATCCATGGTGTATGTACCCATTCTAGTTCATTTCCATCTGGGTTGGATTGCATTGCATTTATTAATGTCTCTTATGTGTAGTAGAACCACTAATATAGGCTTTACTGTCTGTAATCTCTACCAGTTGGACTCGTACCTAAAGAGAAATGTTATACTGCTACTTAAACTATTTTATTTAGTCTTTTTCATCCCTTCTTTTGTCATAGCCCTTCTCGAGACACATGTCAGGACATCTTGGTATTGGAGCTCTTCTGTTGGTGTCAGTCTCTATTATGTGTGCTTGGAGATTAACTTGTGTAAACTGAGGATATCTGGCTGGTGTAATAATTGGTGTTTTCTATAGGAGAACACTCTTGGAAAATCAATTAGCCTGTCCTCCATAGATATTTATATAAATACTTTGGTTTGGAAGAGACTTCAGGAGGTTTCTAGTCCAACCTTCTGTTCAAAGCAAGGTCAGTCCTGAGGCTTTGTCCATAAAGTCTTGAAAACCCCTAAGCACCAGTTACTACACAACCTCTCTGGACACCTTCCTTACTGCTTGACTGTCCTAATGGTGAAAAAAGTTTTCTGTATATTTAGTTTAAAGGCTGCTTTTGTTTCAACTTAATGTCCAATGTCTTTTGTCCTCCCACTGTGCCCTGTTGTGAAGATCGCTGCACCATCTTCTTGATGGCCTTTTGCAGATACTGTGAACTACTTTGTAGATCTCCCCAAAGCTGTCTCTTCTCCAGAGGGAACAAACCTGGTTCCTTCTCTCTCACCTCCTAAGACAGTTCTCCAGTCTCCTGATCATCTTGTAGCCCTCTGCCAAACTTCAGCTTATCTCTGTTCTTCCTGTATTGGCAGCCCAAAACCAGACTGATGGGTAGAGCAGTGTAATTGTTTTACGTGATCTAAAGCCTATATTCCTCCTGTTAATGCAACCAAGGATGATGTTGATGTTCTTTGCTGCCAGGGCTTGCACCTGAATCATCTTTAGCTTGCTGTCCACCAAGATCCCCAGGTCCTCTTTAGCAGAACTTCTCCCCAGTCAGCCATTCTTGAGCTTGTTTTGTTGCAAGACATTTTTCCTTTCAGGGTCAGGACTTTACATTTGCCCTTGTTGAATTCCATTGAATTAAAAAGCTGCTCAAAACCCCAAACAAAAACCAAAGCAAAAAAACCCCACCAAACCTCACTTAGTAGAACTTCCTCTGGCAAAACATTTAGGTTTGTACTTGAGTGCTTTCAATATTGAAATGCTTAGATTCTTCTTCAAGTTGAGCATAGCATTCTTCTACCCCTGTCTCACCCAACCTTTATGACTGCAAGTACCTTAATGTTTCAGGATTGCTTTGTGTCCTTTGATTTAGGCATACGTTGACAAAACATAGTTTGCTTATGTGATAGATTGCCCAGGGGAGAAAGGATGAGGTCCTAATGCTGCAGGACAAGAAGTGATTGTAAGTTGTGTAAATTGCACACAGTTTTGCTCCCATTTTGTGCTTCCTCCTTGTCCAGATCACATGCCTGTGTCAGTCACTTGCAGTGAATGAGTTGTGCTGGATTGTTTTTGTTGATATGTGTTTATTGGGAAGAATATTTGCTTTTACTCCTGATTATTGTTAGCTCTATAATACTGTATTTGTGCGGTACAGTGTGTTGACTAGTTAAATTATTCATACTGAGCCTCACATTCTTTGTGTTTTGAATTCTGCTATTGTGATATGAGTCTCTGTGGGATGCCTAAAAAAAGTCTTAAAAAACACGCATTGCTTGGGGCAAGTGGAGGCTACTAAACATATCTTGCATTTGTGTAGAAACAAAAAGGTTTATATACGAAACGAAACGTTAATTTCAACCACAGGAAGGTCTATTTTTCCCATGGTATCAGAATTTCAAAACATCTGGTGTAGTTGGTTAGCAATGGAGATCATATCAATAGCATGGAAATATGGCTGTGTTGATAGTGTGCCATTTATGATGGAAGAAATGCTGAAATACTATTTTGAAAGTAGACTATGATCTCATCTGGCTAAGGATGTTTAATACAACTATTTGTTACTTCAGTGGGGCATTTTTACAGTTAAAATTTAAATTACTAGTTTGAAACTTGGGTAACATAATCTGTTAATTCCGCAAATGTTCTTAGGTCAGTATTAACATAGCAGGAATTTTAAACTGAAATAAACCAAGTAAGACAAATCTCAGAAACTCAACATTGGTTTTTTTATGTTGATATTAAATTTAAAGAAACTTTAAATGGCCTTTCTTGCATGTTATGTTCGAGTCTGTTTTGATGCAAACTTGCTACCCATTCTTAAGTAGCTAAACTACCACTTTAGCTGATAATCCCCAGGTCCAGATGCTTGTTCTTGGATTTCCTTTGAAAAACACATGGTTAAAAATGTTTATTGTGCACTCTGGAAAGTCGTTAGGTTGGGACTGGTTTGTCCCAGAAGTTCAGAGATCAGAATCTGGAGTTCCTCAAGAAAAACAACCTTCCAGAAGTCTCCTTTCATAAATGGAAGCTGTTCAGCTAAGACAGCCACAGCAGTGAGTGGTGGGGAGAGACTGCCTATATTATGATAGTATGAAGCCTTAATGTTGAGTGAAGGAACTCTTGAAAGAGCTGTTGAGTTGTATTCTGTGAGATCTGTAACCATCTGCGCTCTCAGTTCTAGGAATGGAGTTGCTGCCTAGGCTAAGCAATGTATAAGTACAGAAATGCCCTGTTTATTTTTAAGAGCATTATTCCAGACCAGGGGTGGATAGGATGGGTGAGGAAGAAAGTAGTAATGTGAAGGATGCCTGTATGATGATTAAGCACTCAGCTTTTCAGTTGTCTTTATGTTGTTCCTGTCTCCTCCCAGCCCCACACACCCAGTCTTGCAACTGGTGATCTGGCTGACCTGCCCTCTGAAACTTCCTCACTCTTCCTAAAGCAGCTGGTGGCAACCCTTTGTGAAACAAAGAGCAAGGCACTACAAAATGATGGGGAAGTATTAGTTTGGTTGCTGATCTGTTGGAGTAGATTTGTTCTGATGCTTATATGAGAAGTGAGCAAGTGACTCTGGCTGCTTGAAATTTTGAGCACTTAATTGACTGAATCAATCCTGTACTTGTCTTTTAACCCCTCATCGTGTCCAAATGCCAGATCCTTATATTACCTTGTATTGCAACCAAATGATAATTCAAAATGCTTTATATAATTTTAAAGAAGTAATGATATATCAGTGTTTATGAGTGGGAAAAGAGCTGCCTTGCTACTGTTTGGAAGTAATAATTTTTCATAAAACGTGAGTAGTCTTGCACAGAACACTTAATCTAATTAGAGGCTCAATCCCAAAATATTTGGGAGGTTATGATCAGCAATTATAAAATAGTAACTCAGACTTTTTTTTTATCTGGGGCTTATATTTCTCTGCTCTATTGTTTGAAAAATTAATGGTGATTTCTGTCTGGATTCCTTCTGACAAAAAGTTACTAGAATTGATCTTTATGTCTGTACCACATGATACCTTTCTCTAGATTATTTATGCTATTATGAAGAGAACTGCAAAGGAAATGAGGAGCTTCCTATGTAATCAACTGGTCAACTGCTGTTTCCCCTATCGGGAATAGTGTTGGCGATTACTCACAGTTGCTGCATTTGCATTGTTGTCCTGAAAGTGGAATAAGGAGCTCTGAAGTAGTAGGACGGAAAGGGAAAATAACGCTGGCCATGAAATACTGCAGTTACAGAGAGAGTGTGGCTTTTTACTCACGTAGTTAAGCTTTCGAGTGCTTCTTTGTTTTAATGACTCTTTGGTGGCACAATGAAATTGTTACCTTGTGCAGATATAATTGAGCTTTTTTTAAACATGTGTAACCCACCCTTTCTCTGGACTGACTTTCTTAATTGTGACTGCTTCTTCAAATCTCGTTTTCTTTTAACAAGTTTGCTTACTTTCCTCCCCTGACTTGTTTTGTTGAAGTGGTGCTGCTGTGGTCTCTGCAGGACTTCAGAGACTCGGGGCTGTAAAACTGTCAGTATTTGTGTGTGGACAACATCTGAGAAAACATTTGATGTAGTGTTTTGCGGGTCTCTGCACCACTAAGTAAATCCTCTGCCATTTGTGTCATTCCTGCTTTAGCTGAACCCTTGTCTTTTTGTGCCCAGAACATCAAAAATATTTCGAAGGCTAGTATTAGCAGCTGGTGATTGTAGCTCTAATGTGCTCTGGACTCAGTGGCTCCTGACCTTTTGGGGAAAAACATTATTTACAACAGAAAATAACATCACCTTGGTATTTGATAACTTTAGTTATTTATTTTGTTACTTTTAGTTGAAACAATAGAAAGCAGTGTTTATTTGTTAGGAGTGCTACTCATAGACATTGGTTGCTATGTCCTCCAGTACTAAAGCAAAAATATGACTTAAGTTCTCCTCAGTGAAATTATTTCAATAATTGAATTGCAGTCTGGTTTTATTTTAATAGCCTTTCTTAGGCCTTTTATACTTTCAAATACTGTATTACTTTCATAATGTTTTGTTTGCTCATCCCTAGGCAAATGAAATAGATGTTTAGACAGGGTGATGAAATTCCTACATTCCCATAGATAACCAGCTTATTCCTACTAGAAGCTGTGTAAGCCAGCCTCTAACATACCGCGGGTTAGTTTGGGTTCTGGATCTGCATAGGTGTTCCTTGCTTCTGTAAACTATTGTTATTGGTTTTATTTTGGGTGCCAATAACTACACGAGGGAAAAGCATGAAGGTGAGATTTCATATTTATAGCTTAAGCTGGTAAAATGGCTTTCCAGCAGCAAGAGTGTGCACCCTTCATCCCTTCTTCAATTGACCAGGTTTGTGGGGGTTTTTTTGTTGTTGTTGTGTGGTTTTTCTTTTTTTTTTTTTTTAATCCTTCCTTTATGCTGGCATTGGGTTTTATGTGACTCCATGGTGAAGTTCTTAGGAAAACTGGGGGACTGGGATTAATTCTTGGGCTTTTCTCTCTGAACTAGCTCATTAGAGTTCGCTTGTGTTGAAGCAATTGAAGTGACACACAGCTAGAGTGGGGGTAGATAGGGAAAAGGAAGGCCTTTTCAAATGTAGCTGTTAGTAGCCATTGGATTAGCCTAATCTCATACTCTCCCGTGCTGCCACAGGGACACTTTTCTCCTGAGGTTATCTTCCAGTAATCAACTATTAGGGACTTTTTGGGGAATTTATTTCTAGGTCTGTGTGAATAGTACATTCTGTGTTCTATTCTAATAATAATTATTGACGTGGAGGATACAAAAAGAAGAAAGTAGAGATTTTCTTGTTATATTAACCTGTTTAGAGAGCAGGACCTTTTAGCCAACGAACTTGCTTCCAGTCTGGCAAAATAGGCACTACTGTAGGTGGGAGCAAGTGTGGAACCCCTTGGTAGAAAAGGAAGCTGCTGGGTAATTGGAAGGTAAAATGCCTCTCCATGAGAAGGGTGCCAGCTCAAGTTCGGAGCACTGAAGTGTATTGTTATGTTAATAGCTACGTGGTATCCTCTCTTTCAAATCTGAAAGTAAACAGAGTAGCAAGGTAGTAAAAGCAGCAGCAAAGCAATTTGTAGGTTGTGCAGGTAATTTCGGAAGAGATATGTTTATATGCTTAGGACTGGTTTGAGCTTATGTGTTGGAATGGAGGAATTTGTGGTATGAGAATAGTCAAAAGAAAACGTCACACAACGGAGAGTGCAAAACCACTATCAGCGTGAAGATACTGTATATGGTGTTACTGCAGAGAAAGACCCTTTCTAACTTGTCAGCAGTTGTTTTTAAATGCAGCTAACTGAAGCTGAATGTCATTCACCAAGCACAGTGCTTGATGAAATTGCTGCCAAAGATTATACAACGGGATTAAGTAGGATTTGCAAAGAGAAGGCTATCAACAGATAAATTTTACCAAACTATTAGAACTAATATAAAGATTTTTCCCAAGTTATTCTGGCCTTGGTAGTCCTGTGAACCAACATTAACATAACTAATGGCATTAATAAGCTGCTTCATAGCTTTTAAGAAACAACTCAATTCCTTTAAATGTAAAAATAAACAGGTCACTAAAAATGAGAATTCCTGAAGGAGTTTTGAGTGACTTAAAAACAAATAAAGAAAACAACTCTTTTTGAGATGCTCTTCTGTTTGGAAGTTGTAATGTGGACCCTATATTTCTTTGAAATGTTCGAAAAGGTTACAGTTAATGCTTCTAATGTCTAAAACGGTGTGGCAATTTCATGTGTAAATTTGACTACTTGTTGGGTTTTATCTATAGTGAGCGAATGTCCTGTTTTTCTGAATGTATGGTAGAAGTAACTAGATGGATGTCTTGGCTTGCGTGTGTGTTCACTCTAGATGAAGCCACATGTAAGCACTGTGGTTGTGTGTCTTTGACTATGACAGAGGTCTTCTCATTAAATTTCATTCCACAGTGCAGATTTTCAGTTTGGTTTTTGTTTCAGAACTATTATTGTAGATGCTGATTATTCCACAGACTGAAGTGTGGTTGTTTTGTGCTTAAAAAGGAAAGGGGAAGGTATGTATTTCAGGTAGGGAGGAGAATAATAGTTCAAAAAGAAGTCCTTCACCCTACTTGCATAGAATTTGTTACAACAAAATTGCATTTAGGGATACATTTTGAAATTATATTATTACTTCAAACCTGCTAGACTAACCTAACTTGGAAAAAAACTTTTTGAAATCCAGCGAAAAGTCGCATTTGGATCAGAATGTATGGATTTGATCAATAATGTATTAATTTAATAATAATAGACTGAATTCCAGGACAGTTCAACAATAATTGTGCAACCGAACAAATTTAAATGTTGCACACTAGTGTCTTCTGATGTAGTAAAATAGGTAAGGTTAATGAAACTGGCAACAGCCCAGTCAATTCCTGTGTTATCACAGTGCTTTTTGGCAAGATCTTGACCTGCTGTAAAACTTTTAGCAGTGTCAATTTTGCAGTGAGCTCTTGCCAAGTGCTGTAAATAAGAGAACACAAATTGAGAGGGGTTGTTGGTTTGGGGCCCCATTCTTCCTGAATTTACATGCACAGTAATCCCTTGTCAGCCTGCCCATTTCTGCCGCAGCATCCTCTTACATTTTGTTTGGTTGTATAATTCTTCATATCCATAGCTACCCTAAGGTCTCCCAGAAAAGAGTAAATACTTTGCTCCTTTTAAAATGTTTTTAAAGTGAGTCCACCCTGCCTCAGAGGATAGAGCAGGCCATTTGGGAACTGGGTGTAGTCAAGAATAGGTTTTGTGTTAATTTGAGGTCTAAGTACATTTTGGTCTTGTGCTGGTTTTTGATTTTTTTTTTTCCCCCTCGTTGTTGTTGTTTAGCTTTGAGGTATTTCTTTTTTGTAAAGTCTTCAGGTTTTTTTCATGCAGGTTCCAGGCTGCAGTTTGTCTACTCCAGGAGAATCAGGTGCTTGTTTCCTATTAGGCTTGTTAGCATTCCTACTGTAAACTCCTGACTAATTAGCCTGGTTGCCAAAGCTCCTGCATGCAGAGTATCAGATAGCAGCTCGAGTTTTTCTAGTTCAGTCCATGTAGCTGGGTGTCTTAACCCTGTATGGTGCAAAGTCCAGCTCATCCCACAGGAGTGAGAAATTAGTGTAGCACAATCAAGTTTATAATTGCAGAGTAGAATTTGGCTTAGTCTCTTCTGGCTGTGTCAGCATAAATATATGACATGACCCCTTGTTGCATTATGTAAAAATGACCCTGTTTTTTCTGGTTTCTTTTGACACCCTGTTGCATCCAGACTGAAGCCTGATACTGAAATAGCAAAATGCTGAAAGGAAATGAAGATTAATACTTTTTCAGGTGAATGTCAGGTGGTTGAAGTGGAGTTGGTTTCTGAGCTGCTCTGTGTAGTCACTGATGTCAGCCTATTACTGGGTACCAGCTTGTCAAATTTGGGTTTTAATTGATCTCTTGATTCTTCAAGTGAACCTTCAGCCCATGTTGGGAATGTGAAGTTGTGGTCAGTAAGTGGTCAGAGATAAGGCATTGGATTTAGTTTGTACAATGTAGTGTATGTACTTCTGGACACTGGAGAATTCATGTGGGAGGAAAATGTTAGGAATAATTTTATTTATGCCACCTATAATAAAACCGCGATCAGCTTTGGGAAGACAGCCACAAGAAAATAGGCTTCACGAGTTTGTTTGCTGGTGAAAATGATTTTTCTGGTAATGCAGCTTTCTGCTGTAAGTGGATTTACAGTTGTTAGTTTTCACTCAAGAAGATACCTCTTTCAACTTCTAGTAGTTCCACATATTAATTTGAAAACTAGTGATATCATCATTTTTTATGGATTTAAGATTATTTCTAAGAAGTTCCTCTATCAGAGTTTTATTATAGGGTAAAAAATGCAATCTTTTTAAGTTGTAGAGAAATTATCATGTAACTCCAGAATCCAACAACTCCTGCAGGATTTCTGTTATAGAAATGCCCTTAAGATTACAGTATTATAAACTTTCACTTTGTGACTGTAAAAAAATTACTTTTTCGAAGTGCCATATGTTTTGGAATAAGTCTTTAAAATATTTGAGAGATTTGCCATTCCTGTAACAAGCTACAATTACCACTTAGCTCATCAGGACTGTCAGTCTCTGCTAGGCTGCAACATTTCTGCTGCCTTCTTTGGTCTGGCTCTTGTCTGACCTGTGCAAAGACTTCACAGCATGCCAAGCTAACACAGCCTAAGACAAAAAAAAAAAAGTGCCTGCTGGCTTACAGTGCTGGAGTCAGGTATGTGCTGATGCTAATGCAGAAGTGGGAATAAAGGGTCTAGTTTGACAGATTGTTGTTTCATGGTTCCTTCAGGTTAATACAAGGTGCTAGCGGAAGGACAGTTTCCTCCAATTGACAGTTTCCTCCACACCGAATGAAGGGAGGGGAAGTATCTTCTGAGTTAACCTGATTCACACTGCTGTACAGCTGCAGGATGCTGGTGCCTGGCATAAGAGAGGAGATGGGAATGAGTATGTCACTATGAGGAAGTGCTTTCTGCAGCACTAGTTTCTGTTGCTTTAAAGGGACTGTGTGTCTACACTTTTAATGTTAAAATGCGTAAGAGCATTTTGTGGCCTGATTGATGCCTGAAGATGCTTTAAATACAGGGATTGCAGCTCTGCAGGTTGGCGAGTAACAATGCCAATGAAAAGTCAGACTTTCAGTCTCTGAACTTTCATTCTCCCCCTTCAGTTTTCCTGTTGTATTTTGGTTTGAGGTGGATGTAGTAATCTGTTTCTTTTCCTCCAAATGGGACTGTTTAGAAAGAACAGTCTTTAACACAGTAAATAGTATGGAGAACTTTAATTTATTTCAGTGATTTTTTTAATACGTATTCGAAAATTGTTATAGGGGATCATCTGTACTTCTAATTCTTCTCCTCTTCTGGAGTTGCTCAGAAGCATTTGACTCTTAGTTCCGCAACAGTGACAGGTTGTAGATTAATAGTAGAAAGGTAAGCAATACTTTATTGAGGCCCATTACTATTTGTTGTTCTTCCTCTTGCTTTTAAATATGTTATGACTAATTCAAAGGAGGCTTTGTTTTGGTTTCAACTGGCTCCTTACCTAGTTTCAAATATGATTGAACTCTGCCTGAACCTCTGTTTTGTCGTTGGAGACTTTCAGGGTATTTTGATATACCAAATGTGTGTCAATTATTTTTCCCTTGTGTTTCTGTCATGTCACCTCCTTCAAACAATTTTCCCAGTAATAACAATTTTGTTAACAAACTTTTTTGGGGTATATTTTCTTTTGGAGTATTTGTTGTGAGTATCTGCTGCCAGATCCTCTGTATTAGGGTCACTAACGATACCAACATTGCTGGAGTTTATAAAGGGTGGTGTGCTTTAACCTTGGGGTATGATTTAACCTTCTGTAGCTTTATTTGTTGTATTTTGAATTTAATCAGTCTAATGAATGATTACAAAGTTACGGAAGTGTAGGTAGTGCTTATTGTTTAAAGCATTTTTGGTTTGATTTTTTTCAGTTAACTGCAGTAGGTTTCACTTTGCACAAAGAACAAATCTATGTGGTCTCTGGTTGGTTGTGTAAATGATGCTGTCCACTGCAGTTTAACAAAGCACACCCTGCAGGTGGCAGGCAGCAGCTGTGTGTTGCAAGTACTGTGCAGATTTTGCTGATCACTCACTATACGTTTGAAAATTCGAGTTAGAAATGAATGGCTGTAATGCTTTTGAGGAATGCCCTTGGTGGATTTTTTTAAAAATTTTTAATGGTAGCTGCTTCTGGAGTCGTGAATCTTGTGTAAAGACACTTCATGTTGCTTGTATAAAAATGTCTTTTGTAGAAGCTTATGAAAATTTCAGTGTGTTCGATGGCTGTACCATAGAGCCAGGTGGCTTTGGTAAAAGACTATTCCAAAAACAACTTTTTTGTTTGATTTTTAAAGTTGGAAGGAAGTGCTTTGCTTCATCTACCTGATGTAGATGGGTCTCTTGTGAAATTTCATTTTTTAATCTGTGAGGTATAAATCAGCAGGAAATATTCAAGATTACAGATTCAAGATTACATATGTTTCATCCCAAGAATTATTATATTTATCAGTCTTGCTGTTGAGAGCAGATAGGTGATGGGCAGAAGGGACAATGCATATAAAGTATACAGTAAAATATTTATATCTGTGATAATTTGACATTCACATGGGTATTCAAGCTGTATTTATGAAAGTTAATCCTTTTTTAGAGTATGTGTTAGTTATAGACTTGAATTTTGGCCTTAGGTTTAAGATTTTGTATAGTATTTGCCATATACTGCAGCGGGTTTTGCATTGACTTTGCTTCATTACATTTATATTGTGAAAATGTTTGTAGTACCTTTTGGGTTTTGATCTCGAGGTTTTGTTTTGTATTGCAGTGAGGCTGGTTCCTAAGATGTAGTTTTCCTTAGGAAAATAAAGAGGGAGTTTCACTCAGTTACAATCTTTGTGTTGTGGGTTATTGGTAATTTTCTCTGACAGAAAGCTGAGCTGTTGGTGCTGCTTCTGTGAAGATTAGTGTCTGTAAATTGTTGTGGCAGAATGAGTCATTCTGTAGTGGAAAGTCTTTGTTGATCCAGGTGTCAAAGGTTTGAAAGGGGAAATAAAGCTGATGGAAATTATTTTTTTATAGGAGCTGGTTTTTTTATCTGTATTGTTTTTCCTCTCTTCTTTTAGAACCATTTAAGGTAGTCTATCTTTAATCATGAAGCTGCACTTTTTGAAGGTATCTGAGGAACTGTAGCTTAGCAAGAATGCTGTTTTTATTTGTGACATTGGAAAACAGGTTATAAAATATAAACAGTTACCAAGATTTTTTGAAAACTATTTGGAATTCCTTTTTAATAGGATTGCCTATCCTTTAGTTTCAAGTTGAGGATTCTTTTCTGGAAATGAATGCTAGAAACCTGACCATCATGTAATTTCAGTGTTTACTCCCTTGATGATTTAAGTGGGGTTTAAAATCTTATAGGATTTTTTTTTTTTAATATCCTTGTATTCATTAGAATTCCACAGATTTGTTGCATACATGTGGATTTTGGAGTGGCAAAGGAAGCAATTCCATTTTACTGTGTCGACTGACAACAGGTCAGATACAAAGGCATTATATGAATGTTTCAGAATATCCTGCAGTGATTATGCTGTTGCTATGCTGACCTGTTATATCAATGTTGTGACCTGAATTCATTTGAAAGCAACTGGTATTGGCTTTAATTCTAATATTTGCACTGTGGATTGGTTTTATTGTTATTTATATTCTATTAACAAAACTCTCGAGTAACAAGTACGTGTACCTGAATAGTAATTGCAGCTTAGTTAGGAGTTGTCTTTAGATTTTTGCCTGCAGAATTTGAATGTGGCAGGAAGAAAGATGTGACGTTCTTAATGCTGGGTTTTGGTATTTTCTAGATGCAGTCATGTGGAATGCGCTTGCAAGGCAACCAGTGTTATCAATGCAGCTGTGAGAGATCAGAGATAGCCTCTTGGAGGGGGTACACTTGAGGATTTCTGAAAGGAAACTTGTATATTCTCTACTGCTCCAGAGTTTTACAGAATAGTTTACAGAATGGATACTGTGTAATATGCTTAAGTATTGAAGTATATAGTACTTTGTGATTGATACAGGTGGGATAGCAATTTAAAAGCCTATGAGTAGTCTTTTCATGGCTTGTGGGAATAGTCATCTTCATCTCATTCATTGCTGTGCCTTACATATTGAGATAATACTCTCTCATTGTCTCCTCTGACATTTTAAAGGAGGCGTTTCCTTTCTCCTATGTGAGCAGGGCTATGGATTGTGGCTCCTGGATATTACTGCTTTGTTTGCAGAAGCTTCTCTGATTCTTCAGGAAGTCCAGGTTTCCCTGCTACAAATCCCATTGTGTCACATTGCAGGCTTTTTCCAAACTTCCTTTACAGCACAGTCTTTTTATCTCCTTCTATTTGTTTTTCATATTCCTTCTTGGCTATGATATTGTGTGTAAAGAGTGGGATGATTGGCAGAAAGAGAGGTTTGGAAAAGATTGTGTTTTGTTGGGATTTTTAAGTAACCAAAGTATTAAACACTTTTGTCTTCCGTAATTATGAATGCTTTTTGTATGTGTATGTAACCAGTCTTCATAATTGGAGAGGGGAGCTCGAGTCGCTCTTCTCTGCATCTCTTACTTATTTGCACTTCTCTATAACATAGCTTCACATGAGCAACCTTGATCATTACTGATTACTGCTCTAAAGTACTTGAGAGTAAGTAACAGGAGCTGGATTTAAAGATCAAACAATTGGTTTGAACCAATTGGTTTTGAAGCAGTCGCTGACTTTATGCAAAAATTGGTAACTAGGTATTTGAACTGCTTTTGTAAACTCTTTTTCTTTGTGCCTAATGAAAAGGGGGTGCAGCTTACTTTTGTTTGTGAACCCAAGAAACAATACTTAACTGGCAATTATTATGTAAGTTGAAACCTTCTTTTTGGTAGGATATACTTTTGGAAACTACTGTAAGTTCTTTTCTTTTGATAGTGATTAAAATGAATAATTAGGCTTTGTATTGAAGAAAAATGGCCTTTAGGATTTTAAAGGCCTAAAAAGCTGACTTTTGTTAGGTGCTCTTTAAAATGTATTTTGCAGTCTAGATGATCAGAATTAAAATTTTGTGAAAATTAACTGTACTCGTGTAGCTGAAGACTGATCTATATCCTCACATAAGGAACTATGAACTTGCACACCTAAAATACCTAATGTGTGGTCAGATGAGAGAGCTAAAATAGCTTATGATGCATTTAAACTCCTGAGGGCAATTTGAGTGTTCATACACTTCAGTAATTAGTCACTCTTGAAATCCAGAAAACATTTTAATTTCTTTTTGATAACTTATAAATGGCAGTTCTTATCTTTAGAGAAAGATGGTTTTAAGAGATTTGTAAATGTTTTGAGGATATTTCTTTGCTTACAAGAATGTGTTAGGCAATAATAGATACTTCTGTATCTATGTGGTTTAGGACAAGTGATTTTTATTATTTTGCCTCTTCTCTTGACACAAGTTCATGTTATCAACTACAGTGAACCTACCTAGTAGCACTCTTGGCAAAGACATTCAGGAGTAAATGAGTTTGAGGATCAAATATACCTCTGAAAAATAAACACTTTAATTCAGAATTAGAGTGGAGAGTGCTGTAGTGCCTACCTTGTTGTCTGGGTGTGAGTGGTGGCATTGGTTTCTGCGTGGTTGGTATTCATCTGCTAAGTACATGGTCAGAAAGTTAAATGTGGCTTGAACTGCAACTATACAAACACACACACACACACATGAGATGTCTAATAATAATAATGAAGACTAAAAGGTGTGGGGGTTTTTTTGTTTTTGTAGTCTCCTACTTTCCTGATTTTTCTGAAATGTGAAACCAGTTACTTCCTTGTCACTAAACACTTTTATTTAAATACTGTGATATTCTAGCAGTGCCCATAGGTACAGTTTGAAACATACTGGAAATGAAACATGAAACTAAAGAGAGTTTTATATGGGGAAGTGGTAGAACATTCTGATGCAGTTGTGCAGTCTTTTTTTTTTTTTTTGTAATAGGAAACTTTGGGAAAAGTGTCTGGGGGGGAAGCAGGACATGGGCTGTGGGGAAACAGCTTGAGAAGCTGCCATAGAAGAGGGTGTGGAGAAGGGGACAGTGGTCAATGCATTCAGTTGTTTTCATACCTAGATTGTCAAAACAATGGAACAAAACTCAAATGCTGATTCTTCAGAACACATTACTTCTTTCAGAAAAGGAAAACAAAACTTCCTTCATACAAACATTGTATCTTGAGAATTTAAAATGCAGTTTTGTCTCCTCTGCCTTGTTAGTGTCCAGAAGTAGAAATAAGTTGTAATAGTAAAACATTGAATAATAATAATAATTAAAACTCCTATGGTAGTTTAGAAAGCTTCTTGAATTGCTTTCTACATCTTCTCTAAAAGAATCTATGTTCCCTTGCTCTTCAGTCTCTGCTGTGTTGTTAAAACAACTGTAGGATTAAAAACATGCCTCATGGGCAGTGGAATGTGTTCTCAGCGAAATAATCTCCTCTCCTTAAAAAAAATAAATTGGAAAAATCAAATGGAATGTTATCCTTCAGCACTACCTTGAGGTGATGGTGGAGAAAACCTTGTGTAAAGGGAAATAAATGTTATAAAATGGGATATGATTGTGCTTCATGATACTTCTGTAAAAACCAAATGTGTTGTTGTCTTTCACAGTAATCAAACATGTGGATCAAAACCTTAAGTTTGTTATAAAAATACCTTGGCTGTTGTGTGAAGCGTCATGGTTAAGGAGCTTTAACAGAAGAGGCAACCCTCTAACTGAGTCCAAAAAAGTGTGTGGGATGTGGCTCAGAACGTTCCCTGCAAGAATGCTCTCTGTACTAGAGATCATGACATGCTTAAATTCATTTTTCTTGCAGGAACTACACAATTTTCCAACCCAGTGGGAAATGCAGGATACCTGCCCTGGGAAAGCTTGTCAAAGCTAAAGGGGCAAGTAGTAGCGAAGTACTTACTGACAGCTGAGAATTAAGATGCTGTGCTGGAGGTACAGACCAAAAGCATGCCAGCTACCAAGGAAAGTGTGAAAGGAAGTTACTGTGGCTGAACATCAGGCAAAGATAGGTACTAGAAAGCTGAAGTAGTACCCATGTGAGGAAAATTGTCAAGATATAAAGTCTGACAAGTAAAATATAAAAGCAAAAGATAGAACAAAAGAATTTGAGCAATACTTTCAAATGCTTTCAGCATTTGTTGAGAGTTTAGAGAACAAATGGATAACATGAAAACAAGTTACTAGAACTAGACGGTGTTTATCAAAAACTATAGGAAGTGAAGTAATTTTACTAAGTGGTATGTAATGATTCTGTTAGCTGGACACCTTCAGGTGGCTGAATGTAAGTGCAGTGTGAGACCAATATTAAAAAGGGATGTTTACTTGGGATGTTGTCTGTGTGTAGAAACTACATTAACTTGCAGAATTCACGGATACACGTGTAGAATTCATGGACATGTGGTAATTTTAATAGGTTGTGGAAAGGTGACAGAACTTTGAAAGGAAGTTGTGCCTCAGACCTTTTGGAAGTCACTGAAGGAGTTAGCAAGAATACATGTAAGGAAGCTCCAATTTGCTATGGTAGGTAGGATTTCCAGAAGTCATATAATAAATAGCCTTGTGCTTTAGAGGGGTAATTCCTTGTATGGATGATTAGTTAATAATTAGATATAGGTAATTAAAGGCAAGAAATGTAGTGAATAGGATGCTTTTCAGAGGTGAGTAGTAGCTGTTACAAAAATGTTTAGGGTTGAAGAATTGAGACCCACCTTTGTATAATTGCGGTTAAGTTCAGAGTGTATGTGGGGCTGGGAATTAGCTGAAGTGAGAAGTGTGGAAACTGTAACTCCTTGCAGGAAGGAACACTAGTTTGGGAGTACAATAGATAGTTCTTTGGGAACACACCAGTGCAGGCTGCAAAAGATTAATTCTGCAAGTTGTGAGGATAACAGAATGAAACACAATCAGCCATTGTTTAGGTCTGTGGTGCATTTGCACTGGACTCTACTGTATTGGTGTAGACTTGGGAGTATCCTGGGAAGAACAGTGCTTACTTCTGCATGTATCTAGGAGAAACAGGTCTTTGTCTTAGTATAGATTGTAACTCTTTGACTTTTTAATTTTTTTTTTAAATATTCTTTTTCTTTTCTTCTTGTGAAGGTTTTCTGAATGAGAGAATAGCTTCAATAAATATTTTGGGTTCTTTGCTGCTCAGAGAAATGTTGTGATGTGTGTTGGGGTCAAATGTAGTGCTGGAAGGAGCTGTGCTTAGCATGAAATCTGTCACTGTGCTGGACACCTGAGAATTTGTCCGTTTCTAAGCCTTTGAAAGAATTTACTTCCAACTACCTGAGGGTGTCCCACTAATGGAGTCATTACATTTCAAAGCTTTTGAAATTGATCTATTTAAAGGGGAAGACAGAAGCAATTATTATTAAATTGTAGAGTAAGCTTGGCAAAGTCAACTAGAGAGTTGAATATCCTTGATTTCCCTTGAGTGCAGGGCCCCATGAGTGCTGGGATTTATGCAAGAGGGAAGAGTTAGCCAGGTGGAGTCCACTGGGGGACTGAAATTTGAATTTGGAGTTGGTGTTCGGATCAGTAATGGAGCAGACAGTATCCTCCTGCAGTTTGGTAGGCTGCAGAGTGAAGCAGAGGGCTCTGATGGCTGAGGAAAATACTTGACAGATTGTCATTGCAGTGGTAATGTAGCCACCTGGTTGACAGCTGCAGCCCCTTTCTTTACCATGTATTTTCTTCCCTCCCAGAGTGTTTAGGGAGCTGTACCAAAGACTAACCTTTCTGAAAACATAAAATACAAACAAATCAAATTATTTAACTTCTTGAAGAGGTTGTTTCTGGGACAAACAGATGACAGCATGAAGGGATGGAAAGAGGAGAGAAAAGATGATTCTTTGACTCCTGTGACATTAAGCTGTTCTCTTTGAGACACACTGATGTTCCTTGAGCATAACACTCTTATAGACTTGGGATACAGAGGCCTGCCTGCTATCAGGAACAAAACAGTCTTCAAGATGTATTTCTAGGTTTAAGAAAAAATGTTTTTATTGATTCTCCTGACAATAGCTGAGATTTGAATACCTAAAAATTCGAGTTCTCAGTATTTCCAGTAAAAAAGAGTACTTAATTTGTTTTTGCATGATATTCTTGTGTTTTCAAGTTTATAGTGCCCTAGTTGTTAATTTTGAAAACCAGTGTGGTATTTGAATGTCTTATATTTTCATAATATTTTTGGAACTAATAAATAATAAAAGAACTCTGAACCTTATAATTGCTAGCCAGCACTCAGATTTTGTATTTTTATTTCTTTACAGGATCTGGAGTTTCATGGAGTAATGAGATTCTACTTTCAAGACAAAGCAGCTGGAAATTTTGCAACAAAATGTATCCGTGTCTCTAGTACTGCCACAACTCAAGATGTGATAGAAACTCTTGCAGAGAAGTTTCGACCAGACATGCGAATGTTGTCATCTCCGAAATATTCGCTTTATGAAGTGCATGTCAGCGGCGGTTAGTATTTATTCATGGAGTCCTTCCTGCATCCTCACCACCGTCCTGTCTACCCCTAGCCAAAATATCTTTAGGTTTGCCCTCAGCTTCTGAACCACATAAGACTTGAGTGTTTTGTCCTTAAGTACATTGCTACTAATTGTTTTTTGAAGGGGTGGTATTTAAAAACATAATTACGCATATCAGGCCTGCAGTTTATGTAAATTTTGATTATGACCTATTAAATGCTGTGCATGACATCCTGTTTATTTGTTGACATTTGTGAGAGAGTTGCTATTTTTAGGACTAATATGTAAAGACTAAATTTTTATTAAGAGACTAGGAATGTTAAATTGGAGCAGTTAAGAGTATATCCTCTGTTCTTTGAAGTTGTGGGCCTTTGATAGGTAGCCTTATAATGCATATTCTTTTACTGCTGAATTGGGGGAAGTTCAATTTAGTAGAAGTTAAAACTTAGTTTGAAGCTGCTTGTGAAGAACTTGGATATCAAAATAGCTTTTGGTACTGCTACCATTTGTCTCCTTCAGGCTGGAAGGTGATAGTGTGTGTGGTGGAGACAGAAATAGGAGAAAATAGCTTTTATTTGTGCTTTTTCCTTTTTGTACTTCAGAAGCTTACACAAATGATTGAATTACCTTAAATTCTCCATTTGGAAGACTGAAAATAATTTAAGATCCAGAATGGAAATTTATTGGGATACATTTAAGTTTTAATGATCTATGAATGATGACTTGCTGTGAATTATATGGGATTAGGGAAAAGTTTTTGTGTCATCGGTGGTTTAAACAATGATTAGTATGTGGGTTTTTTCTGCTTTAGGTTTCTTTAAAAATCTGTTAGCACTGTACCTGTAGTCAAAATGAAATAGTTGGCTTTGCAGAGCAAGTTCCTGATGTTTAAAACATGGTTGAGGCATGAGAGGTGCCTCAATCAGTAGGAGTGTTTCTTACTAAATAAAAGTAACTGCAAAGACATTCTTTTGCTATGCCTAAGTACTGTCTCCTATTTCACAAAGGGAGATCAAATGGCAAAACTTGGTTAAGTTTTTAACCACTCTTTCAGATTTTTTCCATATACTTAAAATACCTGTAATACACTAAGTGAAATTTTGTTTTGTATATGTGCATAATGGGTTTTTTTTGGGGGGAGGGGGTTGGGGAGGTTTTTTGTTTGTTTTTAATTTTCTAATCTCATTTATTTTTGTGCAGTCTTTTTGGAATATTATTTCTCAGGCCCCAATCAGACTGCAATCTAAGTAAATTTAAAATAAAGAAAATTAGTATTTGGAAGTCTCATGAAGTTCTAAAGTTTGAAACATTGTAACTCTAGATCTAACTTCTCTTCCTGAGTGATAATCCTTTTCCCAGACTTAGTTCTGACAAAGGAGTTATACAAGACTACTTTATGGGGGCTGTTAGCTTACGTAAATGGACAGAATATACTTAAGCTGGTTGCTAGAAAGGGGACATGTATTTCTACCTTCCCAGGCTTTCTTTCTGTCCCTCTGCTTAACAAAATAGCATCCACTGATGTGTACTGTGAAGTAAAGCTTTTGAGTTTTTAAGAGCTTAACTTACTTCTAAATATCTTTGCTCTTGAGATACCGAGTAACTGCTACTGCTTTTTGGTTTTTTTTGAAGAAGAAAGAAGATTAGATGTAGATGAGAAGCCTCTTGTTGTACAATTAAACTGGAACAAAGACGATCGAGAGGGAAGGTTTGTCCTCAAGAATGAAAACGATACACTTCCTCCAAAGGTGAGTCTTTACAGAGCATGCTAGTGGTAACAGCAGTTTTGAAATGTGTGGGACTTGCTTATATAGCAAAACATAATTTCTACTTTTTAATTCCTGAAAACAACTGCTGCTGGCAACCTTTAGTATGAGGAGTAAATATTTTTAAATACTTAAAATGCATCTTTGCAACACAGCATTTCTGTGATCTTTCAGATGGCTTGTGATGCTGTGATCCATGTATTGGAGCATGTAATGCCCAGGGAACTTAGACACTTAAACTTTAAAATTTTCTCAAATAGGATATGATGCCTATCCTGCCTCTTGCGAAGCCTTTAAAGGGCAAGGCCAGAGGGAGTTAAATAACTAAAAATTGTTACCTCCCTAGGTAACAATATGTTTCTTGAAAAAACTGATGGGAGACTGTTTCCTTTTGTGGAGGATTTTGTTGTTGTTGTTGTT
>NW_016690221.1:6178282-6202384 GCF_001604755.1 Lepidothrix coronata | reverse complement strand
TCAGTGCTAAATAAATCTTGGAGGAGTATTCCCGGGACAACATTTTTTTTGAATGACTTATTGGTTGGCACTGGAGTTTGCCTGTCAGGTGGCACATTTCTCATGACTTTACCTTCCAGGAGGGGAGAAGTATTTTAGAAAATGAGAAAGAGGTAGAAATTTTGATTATTTTTTTTTTCACTTCAATTTAACTTCGTGACTCAAAGACAACTGACACAAAACACGTAAGAACACAACTTCTGCTAACAAATATGCTGCCAGTAATGTCACCCAGGGAAATGAAGACAACATATTTTTTAGAAAATTACAGTCCTCTAATCATCCTGGAGAACTGATGACTCCTTTGGTGTTCAAATACATCCCGCAGACAGCAGAACCTGCTGATGATTTACTGAGCAGATTCTCTGCTTTTCTTAAAGCCTATTTTTGAGCAGCTACCACAAGAGAATAAATGTCCAGTTCTGCAGCTCAGCAGAACATGTAATTGTTATTTAGAAATTGTTGTAACTTGTAGTTGTGGCCTAGAATATGAGATAAAGAAGTACTCAGCACAGTCATCTGTGAAAATATTCACAAAACTGTGTTTATACCATTCTTGCATATATTTTAATCCAAACATTTGCATGGCCAATGCAAAAGAACCAGTAAAGTGGCACTATTCTTATTTGATCAGCTCTGCAGAACCACAAATTGCAGTATGTACTTTAGTAGTTTCCCACTGTTTAGACTTTGTTAACACAGAACATTCTGTGACCAGCTGTATATTTGGCCAACACTTCTTTGTGCAGGGTTTATGTAACACACAACTCAGGTTAAGATTGCAGGTCAAGATTTTGGAGAATTATAGATTTACAGACTCTTTGAAGTTGGAAGGCACCTCTGGAGATCACTAAGCCAATCCCCACACCAGGTTGAAATCTTTATCTTTTAAAAAATGAGGGCAATTGATACAGAAACCAGAGACAGACAAATGGACCATCACAACATTTGAGAGATTCTTTTCCCATGCGTTTACAGCTTTTAGCTTTTTACCTACTTGAAATCATATTGCCTATGGTGGTGATTTATGTTGAAGACTCAATTATATGGTCCAAAGAATTGTGATGCTCGTTGCCAAAGATCCCTCTTGTTCTTATGTATGTATTTACAAAGAGCTAAGGTGTGTGATATTTTTCATATTGATAAAAATGTGATTAAAACACAAGTGTACTTGTTATAACAAGTTTTGTTTATCCATAATGTACCAATCACGAGTGCAAATAAATGTTAATTTAAGTAAGTATTAACAGACAGGCCTTCACCAGCTAGCAGATGTAGCAATCTAATTCAGCAGTGCCAAATCTTGATTTAGGTTTTGCTCCACACGGACTGGAAAATTTATCCTGTGATGTCGGTCTTATTATTACAAAGAATTAGTCATTCAGCATGTAAACACACAAATTAGCAGAGCCAGAATCTATTTTTTACATTAAGACATGAAAGTGGACTATAAAGGAAAATCTTTGACCAATCCTGTGATTGAGCTAATAAAGTATTAAAACTGAAAAATATACAAACTGAGATTATAAGCAATAAAGACTGAGGAAAGAAAGGGCACATTAATGACAGTTCACAGCATTAAGATTCAAAACAAATTACATTTCCATGATTAACCACCAGCATTTGATACAATAATGAAAAGAAATGCCAGCAAACTGATTCATGTTATTGTACTGCAAACTGTTAACTGAGTTTCAAAATAAAAGCAATTTCATCCTTTATAACAGTGGCAGGCTATTTCAGACAGATCAATTAAAATGTTTTGCCTCATCAGATCTGTGCCTGATTGTACAGAATCACTGCACTTGGAAGGGAGAAATCCCCAAAGGAACAACCTCACAACAAAAATGTTCAGCAATATTCATTCTAGCATTAAATTATCAGTGGATTCAGTCTTAGAGACATTCATCTTATGTTCTGTTCATCATAATCATATTCTAAGACCAAAACCAGATCTTAAAAGTGATTAATTAAAACTGACCCCGTAATTTCTATCTATAGGAAGCCTAACCAGACATAACCTTTATGGGATTTTTCATTTTCACACTGAATTGTGGTCATTTCATTTTGCAGTCAGAAGAAACTCTTTAAGACCAGATAATTATTTTTATATTTTATATTTCATTGCTTCCTAATAGACAGATCTAATGCCCTAGAGACTTTTTATGCATATTAAGACTGTAATTTTCCCCCCAGACTGAGGTATCACTATTCCCTACAGCACAGTCCTATGACTAATATCTCAGTGTTTTGTAACTACTCTTTCATTGATAAAGATTCAATCAACTGTACATACATTTGTGCTGCAAAGGACAAATTAAATATACCAGTATTATTATATGTATTTACAGTGTTTCATAGTAAAGTACTATTAAACAAAATACTATTAAAACTAACAGAAGAATCGTAGGTATGGTACAAAGGTTACAACTGGTTAATGTAATATACACTTCAGAGTCCAACATGTTCAAGATCTCCTGTTGATGAAGCTCAAAATCCATTAAGGAAGGACAAAACTGGAGAAGTTGGCAATATGAAGTGGAACTGAAATGCATTTTCTTTTGGATGTCTTTTCTAAATCACCAACAGTGCCAGGTCATGGCAGAAAATAAAGGACAAAGTTCAAATAATAGCCTAGAAATGATGATACTTTCAGACAATGATAGAAGGAGCACATCTTAGAAAAGTTCTTTGTATTAATTTAATATTGCTGCTCTAGCTGCAGAAGAAGAGTCTGATCTCTCAGTAGAAAAATGCATTAAAAAGCCATTTTGTCTGCTGCTGTAGATGAGGTATATAGTTATTTTGCTCAACAGCTTAATTTTTCCAGAATCCCACTAGTATTCCCAGAGAGAATGCTGAAACATCTACTATATGAGAAAAAATTCTAAGGAAATAATTCACAGGTACAAAAAGAACCTCTTTGCCATATCACAGATTATTCTTGAATCCACTCTAGTGCATTGCTTCGTGCAATGTGTTGAGAATTATGAAACTGCAAAGTGCAAAAAATTGTGATGCTTGTTGCCAAAGATCCCTCCTGTTCTTATGTATGTGTTTACAAAGAGCCGATGTGTATAGTAAAATACTATTAAACCAAAATATTATGAAATTTAACACCACTTACAAAAACAAATTTTCATTAATATTATTTCTTAAATAGTTCTAAATATCATTTACAAATACATAAAGAACGATATTTAAAGCAGAAAGGGAAGATTTTACCAGATTATATCCCTTGTGTGATTGTGTATCTAAGGGTTTCTTTTGAGATTCTTAACAAATGACTGTGTTAAACTGTATCAGGACACAGTCAACTTTAACATTAATGAAATCAGAACATGAGTCAGCAGATTGTAAAATTCAGCTAGAAAGAGTTCAACAACTTGAATTTTTAATTTGGTCAGTAAGTACCTTAATAGTACTCTACCCTCAGTCCCCAAAATAAATTTAAAAACAATACAAAGCCCACACAAACAGAAGCAAAACAACACTAAAAAAAGACCAAATAAAAGAAAATGAAGACACCTAGTGTTTGAAGAGTGCAGGCAGATGCAGGTTTTGAAGTCACTGAGATATTTCTGAAAGCTTTACACTGGGATTTTTATTCAAAGTCACCATTTAAATAAACAAAAAATACTCCACATGCCATATATTCCTTTAAATATAAAAAAAGCACTTACAATTAGAACAGAAGACTTCTATTTAAAAAACCCCGCAGTTTTAAAGAGTTTGGAGATGTTGGCATTATATTTTAAATTATTTGTGATGAAAAAAGCTTAATATTTTCTTGAGTACTTGACAGATACTTACACAAAAAAGGGCATCAGCTGAATAAGTGTCTCTTTTTTGGGATTGGCTGTGAATTCTGGCACAGTTTGAATAATTTTGTTCATTACGTTCCTTAGGTAATTTTGTAGCTGCTTGCGTCGCTCTTCTACAAACTTTGCATCCTAAAAATAGAGAGGAAAAAACATAAATGGCACAAAGAACATCTTTTTCAATTCTATAATGTAACTGAACAGTCCCAATAAGCACAAAAATTCATCTTTTGATGATGTCTCTTTATTATGTCTATATAAGTATGTTGGCAAGAGGCAAAAAACCCTCGACTCTGTCCTCAGAAATAAAGGAAAATCAAGAATCCTGATAAAAACCTGTTTCACAAAAACGTCCACTGCCAGGATGCTGAATCCTCTCCTTGGCAGAACCTGTCTCCTGTGGACCATAAACCACTGCAATCTCAACGGGCAGTGCAGAGCAGCAGCACAGAGGCAGTGGCACAACAACTGATGCCATTTTTTGAGATCCAGAATTACCAGTCTCTGCAGGAGGAAATGTTGACTTACTCCCACAACTTCCTCACAACTCATATTTTTCAGTTGTTGGGTGCACAAACTCTAGAATGGATGAATAATTCTCCAGCACTTTCATTATTGTCAATAAATTAATATTTTGTGATGGAGTTTATATGATTGCTTTTTTAAATATTACAATCATAAGTCTCATTAAAATGTTTTACTGAAGTTTCTATAGCATTTTAGATGCCAGGATTTTATACTACATTGGCCCAAATAAATAGAATAATTCTATGAACTCCACATTCTGCTGAAGGACTTAAAAGTCTAAAAATCAAAATGTCATGCACCCTGTAACTCAAATCTAGTTTAAACTTTTTCCCTGTGAGGGATCCCAACAGTGAGCTGGGATATAAAGGTGACACATTTCCCACTAACTTATAAAACTGTAACAGGTTTACAGTGACATCAGGTGCTGGATGGTTTATGCTCTATGTCAGGAATGCAGGCTCTGTTCACCTGGTTTAAATGTCACAGAATGTTCTTTAGGCACGAAGTCAAACCTATTATTAGACAATTACAGCTCCCAAAGGTGACTATTATCTAGAAGATGTGCCTATCCAACCTGTATGATTTAAGTCAATAAGAGAAGACATCGAAACAAATTCTTGTTTCTTGAAAAAAAAATAAATAAAAAAAGACAACCCATCAACAAAACACCATAAATACATTTGACAACACTGAATAAATTCATTGTATGGAGAAGGCTGCCATGCATGGGATGCAAATCTGGAGATTATTGTTTCCTTAGATAGAGCAGACTGACATCATCAAAGCAGGGATGCTCCTTGGAATTCAGGAGGACTGATGTAGAGTTCCTAGAACATTCACTGACATTTTGTTCTGCTCTTGTCTCTCATTAGAAGTTACCAGGAACAGGAATATTTTTAAGAATAAGAAATTAGACATAATAGTAGGGACATAATAGAATAAGATATAAGAAATTGCTTCAAAATCTTAGGTAGTGCTTATGTTAACTTCACAAAATTAAAAAATATTCCAATTTTACTTTGTTTTCTACCTATGAACTTACACAGATGTCCAGTCCTGTTTCAACATTCCAGTTTCACGTTAAATAATCAGGATCTGAGTGAAAATAAAACCCCCCTATGTATTATGTGCCTTGCTAATTCTTTTTTATCAGTCACATTGTTTTTCAGCAGCCTACACACGCCACACACAAACTGTGTGGCAAGTGATTTGATTCTAGTGCTAATTGATTTACTGATGAAATGAAGAAATGAAGTCTGAAAACGCTTGGAAACTCCTGCTTTACTAAAAATCCAAAGCTGTGCTGTTGAAAGTTCGTGCAAAGCAACTCTGCAGAGTCCCTCACCCCGTCCTCCCCCAGCGAGGACAGTGACTGCTCAAACAGAACTGAGCACCAGCTTGTTCTGTGCCCCTGCACAGAGGGAGTCTGGACAAATGTGTGCAACAGAAGTCCAGACAAGCTGTTGGGAACGTTAAAGCAAAAATTCGAATACATGGTGACACATAATATTATCATAAAATGGAATGGCAATAATAAATAAAAGTGCTGTTCAGTACTAATTAACATCTGTGTTACTATTTTTCTTCTTTTCACTAAGATTTTTGTTCCTACTTGATTCTTCGAGTAGGCTCAAGGAATAGCCTTGTATTCCCATCTTTTCTCTCAAAGGATTTAAATTATCACACCATCCCCTTGGTAGGGACACTAATTTGCTACCACCAGCTGTGTGAGGCAGACAACAAGAAAGGAGATGTCCAGGAAGAAGAAGTCTGTGGAACAGCTTTGGTTCTGAAAGCTTTAACCACTTGAGCAGTGGTGATGTTTGGCACATGAGCCCGTTTCAGTTATGGAGTAATCCTCTCCCCAGGTCCCATATACATTATAATGTCCTATATACAAATAATAATACTATATTATACAGTCCTAGACTGTATAACAGAGGAAGAAGCACTGCTTTGCTCTACAAGCCAGTTCCCAGTGCAGACCCAGCCTCACCTTTGAGCCATTCCAAAGAATGGCCTCACCTCCGCTGCACTTCCTGTATTCTACTTTCATCTCTTCTGTCAATGATGTTTTCAAGCCCACAAGAACACCTCCATTTTTTTAAGTACTACATTCATCAGCACTTTTTGAGTTCTTAAGTTTGTTTGGTCGCAAATCCTCAATGACAGTATTTTCAGTGAAGTAATTTCAACTCTGTTAAAACCTGGTCTTAAGAGAAGCTGCATTCCCTTAGTATGACTTCTGTACTGCACATGTATTTGAATAAAAACATCTTTCACAGGCAGGATCTCTTTGTTATAGACATGGGAACAAAATGCTGAAAGTAGGTACTTTCTATCCCTTATGTTATTGTAAAGGATCGCCTTGACTATAAATAATAATGGCACAAAGGAGTTTTCTAATTAAGTCTGTCCGAACATGCTTAGGAAATGCATTTTTTGCTGTTTACAGCTGATTAAATTAGTGCTTATAATATAGCTATTTTTCTGCCATTTATTCAAGCGAAAGGCAGAACATCTCAGAAATTAAACTCAGCCTGAAAACAGTTAAAAATGTTCTGTTAGCCTGACATAAATTTGATCTCTAAAACAAACACCAAGCAATATTCCATGAAATTCTGTACTATGTACTAAAGCCCATTGTCCTCACCAGAAGTAATGTAAACCAAGGTCAAAATGATTCAGCTGTGGGTCTACACTTTATCATTAAGTGTGCATTTTGCAACAGCAGGTTGGGTACTCAGAGAAATGATTTTACCAGGCAGTTGTTACTGCCAAGCTGTTGCAGTAATAAAGAGTTTTTGTCACAATATAGTAAACAGAACAACTGGTAACAGAAAAACACAATTGGCTCAAAGCCTGGCCGATTTTTTCAGTCTCAAATAATAAAAAGGTAACTGTTACCCTCTTTTCATTGGGTCCAATTATCTACAGCAGAAATCTAGTTAGTATTTTATATTCCAACTCGTAAACAAACTCCTATTTTTATTTACAAGTAAAAAGTAAAGTGAAATATTTTGGTTTGTATTTGTATCAGTGAAACCTGCTCCATATTTTCAGTCCATGTCTTTGGTGACTGTATGAGGCTGTACCTGTCAATACAAGTCTACACTTGCATATCTACTCAGAAAACTGCAAAGCTCTTTCCCTAAGATTTAATTTACAGATTTAACATACACATTTATGTACACTTGATTTGAATGTACTTTGAGGACAAAGTAATTTTGTTAAATTACAAATACATATAACCTTACCTTTTCACATTATTAAAGGTTAGACTATATGGTTTCATTCTTGGAAAAACAAACACATATACAGAAAGATTAAGTAACACTACTTAGATAAACACAAACTTTTAAGATTTCACTGAAGAGAGATCCTGTTTACATGGTTAAAAAGAAGGCCTGCTCTCAAAAATACAAAGGAGTATTATTGCAAATCCTGAAACTAAAAATGTATAGAAGAACTGGAGTGGGTAAGGTGAATAAACAGCAAGCCTTGTCTCTAACAAGAACTTGTCTGGAATCATCCAGCCAGTCATTTACCAGTTGGGTTCTGAAACAAAGTGAAGATCTTTTCCTTGCCTCATAAATGCTTCTTTTTATTTGCAAGTTATATTTGACCTCCCTATTTGACTAAGAATCTCTTTCTCTGTTAGAAGAAAAGGGACCATATAGAGAGGAACTCTGTTATACATCTCTAGGCCATGTTGGCCACATTTACCACCAATTTATGCAGAGTAAACTTAACATACCGGTATTCACCTTCAATTTTCAGGCATATTTTCTGAAAAATAAAGCTACCACTGTTTCTGCACTCACTACTGTGAAAGTTATTTCCTAGCCCACAGATGAAGAGCACACACTTTTGATTGAGAATCCACAGAATTTCAGTTAACAAGCAAAACTGGTCCAGATTACAGAAGCAGTTACAGAACACATCTGGGAAAATACTTGTAATCTGAAATTCATGCTGTCCAAAATATTTTATGAAACTCTGTTTGACTGACAATATGCCAAGTTTGTCCTGCCCACAGCAAAATGCTAATATCAAATTACAAATCTCTAAAAACTGTAACATAGATAATGGAAATCTTGTAGACTCTCAGATATTAGAAGACAATGTCAAGCTATAAAACGAAGAAGCAGAGTCTAGAGGTACCATATTTTATGTTACGCTGTTTTGCAGTTCTTCATTGCAAGACAAGTTCATCCCAACTTGCAGTTTAAATTGTTTCACACAACTGCTGGTCTTTTATATACACTGTTAGTATGTAACAGATGGCAAAACACTGATATTCTTCATTATTAATGGGACAGCTCACTTAAGATGTTTCAAACATTTTCCAGGAGCTGTTGGAAGCGCTATGATTGCCATGGTTACCTGCCATGAGTTAGGGACAGATAAAACACTTTTAGATTCTGGGTTTGGTGCTGCTGCAATCAACATAAAACACACTGCTTCTGACGGTCTAACCATAACTTCTCATTTAACCCACCTCTGAAACAAAACCAAACAACAAAACAGCTAAGGGCTCAGTACAACTCAATTAAAATAAAAGGACATGTGGCTTTAGGACTTTAATTAATCAGTCTCTAATACTACACAATGCATCCCACCCTAAACAAAACTGACAATAGTGCTAGTCAAAGTTGAACCTGCAAATGCAGAAAAAAATTCAAGTTATTCTAGTGGAGCCTAATATTTTTCACCATCTTGGTCAACCAGTCTTAGCAAAACTATTGCATCAGTTTTTATCTATTTATGAGGCACAAAATCATTAACCTCAAAATGAAATCAGAAATGGGAGCTAATTAAATATTCAATTGTTGAATCATTCTCACTGGTTTGTGATTAAAAAATAGTTATATAGCAAGTATTATTTTTTACAGGCTAATTGATACCTTTGCAAATGTCACAGTAAAATAGGACTTGAATACACCTGTCCTCCAGTAAGTGCTGCATCATGGAACTTTTAGGAAGGTGCAGTTTGCAATACTAAATATACCAGACACTATCATATTAAATGAAAATTATCTCCAAATTATTGAAACTACATGATCTTAAAATTTCCATCATACTGGAATTGCCAGGTTCTGTATGGCAGAATCAGGCTGGCATTACACAACATAACAAGGGTATACAATAAATGAAATTTCCATTTTCCCCTTCCCAGTGTGTGATTTTTTTTGTTCATTTACTGTTCAGTGGAACAGAGGGAATTTAAGAGGATGAGGTACAAAGAAGAAATCAAGAAACTGTCAGTTTTGAAAAGAAATCTATTTTTCTTTAAACAGAGATTCACTACATAATTGTAATTATTAGTCTCTGTTTCTCTACTAAAATAGCTGATGCATTTCTATCTCCAACTCTGGGTTCATTTCAAAGATACCAGAAAAGCAAATAATGCTTTTTGATAAAGTAATTTGAAAAAGACATTGCTGCAAACCCATCCAGTGGCAGCCATTTAAGGGTGAGCTACAGTCCTGCCATGCCCTCAGTTTCACACAAATTTATGTGGAAAACTGCAATATTTTAATCAGCATTTCTAATCTTTTGAGACTTGAGGCATCTCCTGTAGCACATGCAGAGCTGCTCACATAACAGACAATCCCAGTCTGATAAATTCTTCTCCCCCTGTAACAGATCTCAATCAAACCATGTCCTGTACCTCTCTAAATTGGCTTGGGCATTTACAGAGTCCTGGAACCAAGCAGGTTTCTTAAGATACCTGGCATTTTCAAGCTAGCAATTTCTCATCCCTCCAAAAGACTAAACTTCCTCAAAATCCTCTTCAAGAAAACGTGTTAAAAATGAATGAACATGACAACAGAAAAAAACCCTGCTTGAGAATAAACCTAAAACTGATCCCTTTTTAGTGTTGTGCTTAATGCCACTGTTAGAAAAGAGCTCAGTTGGTAACGTTATGCTAACAGAATCCAGGGTCATCTAAATATTTTGTTATTTAAAGACATATATGCCAACCATGCGTTGATTTGTCAACTGGTCAGGAACCAACTGTTCTTTAAAAAGCATCAATAACAAACTGCAGCCCATTGCAAGACCCCCAGGGCTTATCCTTTGTTCAGCTGTTGAACAGGGAAATCCTGGTTCTGTTTTCTCCTCAGATGAAGCATTATCAGCCTACTCTATAACTTTATTCAGGAGATTCTGCAAACTACAACAGTTCAGGAAATTGAGATCCATTTTCTCAATAGCCTATATTACAGTAATAACTATCAACAATATTAGTTAAAATGTGTCTCAGTTCAGTGCTTCCCCACAACACTGCAGTTTTCTTTCTTAATTTCTTTCTTTAATCAGATTTGAAAATGCCCTGAAGACCAATAAAGACAGACTCTGACTTTAAAACAACAAAAAAACCCCTCAAAAGCCTTTAGAAACATGGTACATACCGTGCTTACAGTGTACAAGCTTATCTTATATAGTAGGCTTACAGTGATGCTTCCCCTTAAAAAAATCTAATACTAAAATAAAAACTTTATTCTCATGTAAAAACTAGATTCTTCTTTAATAGAAATTTTATTTATATGCACTCCAGTAGGACAAATCTGTTTTCTAAAGTAAAAATTGAATGAATGGGGAATATTGATATTAAGTGCCCATTATTTATTGTGCCTTCATGCAAAGATATTTTACTTGGTACAATGAAAAAATCCAGATTTTTCATGCAGGAAGTGCCTCCAGCATTTCACACAGTCTGAAGTATTCAATAGTTTTCTTTTTAAAATATTAACACTGAATATCTTTAGTACTAGCAATTACCCAAAAAGCTGTAGAGCAAGTAAGATGAAAATTTGCCAATATTTATAAAACAATACATTTCGGGAGGGAGGAGGGGTGTAAAATCAAGCATATTGACAGGCACAGAAAGAGAAAAATGTGGGTAAAATTTCAAATCCAGAAAAAGAAAGGTTTTACTTTTATTTTTGTAATCAGGTGTCCCTGCTAAGGTCTCTCTGAAAGGAAGTTTATTAATCCAAGTAACTTGGTAATTTAGCATCACCATCACAATAAGAAATAAATTTAGAAAATTATTTTTATATTTTCATTTTATACCAGGAGGCTACTAGAATATCTAAATGACGCATGAGTTGTTATAAAACTGCCATATTTTTATCTAGCAGTTGTCCAAGCAGCATGTAAATGACTTTCTTTTTTTTCCCCATAATGTCATGATGTAAAGCAACACCATCTGAACTGTTTCTATGGGCTCTAGATTCAATAATTTCTTAGGATAAATTGCTTCTCTTAATTATAGCATTACAAGACAGCAAGAATAAAAAAAACCTCAAAAGGCAAAGTTTCGTTTTGTAGACCCTAAACAGTCTGTATTCCTTCTTCCTAAACTTCAGCAGCAATTAGCAGCAAATTTTTGTAAATTGAAATGAAAAAGACTTAATTCACTATTTCCTTGAAATGGTGCAATTGAGCACCAAACGAACAGATTAATTCAGTGAGACATTCTGAAAGAGATGGAGAAGTAAGAGGTGGTGAACTGTTTACCTTTTAAATTAAACCACTGAAAATGAAATATGCTGCTCTGCACTGTGCTGGATTTAACCTCCATGCTGAGCTCCAGGTAACCCAGACATTTCACACCACACAATGAGAAGCGTTTGCTATAAAGTATTTGTCATATAAGAGCCAACCATTTCCTGCTGACTTATTTCTCTTCTCTTAGATAGCGATATGACAAAAAAATGGAAATGAAGAAGAACTGAATGCTCTTTTCTTAGGGCTGTATACATAAAATATCAACTGCACTCTCATGCAGTAGAAAACCCACAGGATCTGGATTCACAATCTGAAATATTCTGTATTCCCCCTTAGTGTGCAGGTGATGGTGTCAGTAAAGAGATGTGCTGTGATTAGAGAACTTAATGGTTATGCAAAGTGTGAAATTATTCTTACTTCTATTTGTATGGTAGTTCAATTAAGTTACATACTTGAAAACTAGATGGTATTTGTTTAATCCCAACAGCTATTTAAAGTTCATGCTTCTTTGAGAACTGAACTTTCCAGCTATGAAGTAACATGGTGAATTCAGAGGAAAAAGTTTCTTTTGAGGCTTTAGAGTGCCATAAAAACAGTGTTATAGAATTAACACATAGAGCTATATAGATAAGATTCATCTGAGTTCCTTTCCTGATTTGAACACAATACAAATGGAACCCTTTCTTTTCTTTTTACCCACATTATAGCACAAATGTATCTGTCAAATTTATATTAGCTACAGTTTTTCCTAAAGCCCACAAGGCCAAAGAGTGTATGAAAATAACTCAATACACTAGTTAAGTCCACTAAGAGGGCTGAAAATGAAAATCTACTCACTTTGAAAATCAAGAATAATACAGAATTTAAGCTTCTATATTACATCATCAAAAAATTAAGAAAGCATTAATTAATGCAATCTTTAAATTCAAATTTTTAATACATAACCAAAGGATTTATATTTCCAAAGCTTTTCTCCTTTATTAATATTCTAATGCTGAAACATCAGAGTCATAATTTTCTACCATTTCTACTTGAAGACATGGGATATCAAAGCTTAGCACTAAGAAACATTATTTAACCCACTGTCCCAAGTGCATTAGCTGCAAGTTTTACTTTCTTCTCGGAGCCCTGTGCCAGTATGACTCTGACAAACTAATCTGATGAAAGATAGTTTCTATGAGCTACTAAAGCCCATAAAGTACAAAAGCACATATATCTGTACTTCCAATTTCAATGCAAGTCAAGCACCTACCTAAATTTTAGGACGTCCCGAAGTGCTTTGCTGAACCAGGACACAAACAAACCCAAATCTAAAAGGAAGTTACTTCCTTCCCTAAGATTCTTTCACCATTATCCTCTTTCACTATTCCATATTTCTTCTGTTGTCTATGTACTAGTTAAACAGGAATTGTTATATTTCCTATTTTAAAACATATTTTACATGGAAGGGGTGTGTGTTCCTTAAAAAACCTTGATCCTCTCATGATTTTTCTCCTTTGATCCTTTTCCAAAAGGACTTTAGTTCCCTCTAAACTTTGATCCTTTTCCAAAAGGACTTTAGTTCCCTGGTCTAAAAAGCAGATTTAGGAGGGTTCTCATCTCTGAATAGACAGGTCCTGCTGGCTGAAAATGGCACCTCAACTTTTTACAGAGAGGAAATACATGACAGGGGTTGCACATCAATGACAGCAGTGAAACCCTCAAGAGCAGAGATATCACCACTCCAGCTCTAATTTGAATGGCTTCAAATTACTTCACATAGACACACACACACACAGAGCCTGATAATTCTTTACATGACAAACTTCTAAAAAACAATAAACATTATAAGCATAACAGCAAGATACGTTGTATTTGTAATAAAATCTTTACCTTCTATACCTTTTAATTCTAAAATAGTTATCCTGCACACTGTCTTAAACTCTTCACTCTCTTCAGCAAGAGGCCAACAGACCAAACACTGACAAAACACAGCTATGCTGTTGGGAACAAAATGCCAGGGAATCCATCCTGCAAAGGCAGCATTTCCACTGACATAAATGGGAGAAAGACAGAGCTGCTGGGGAATAGAAGTTGCAGAATTAAAGGATACATTCCAGAAGCCAACTTCATATATATCCTAAATGCTGTCTGATGTTGCATATGCACACACATTTATACATGTATACACAAATAGATACCAGTCTAAATATATGAGCATAATGTTTGAACTTTTAATATAATATGCACTTTTAAAAAAGTACAATAAATAATCTACAATTTAGCTTAGTCACTGACAGGTGAGAGGGACACATTTATTTTATTGAACTAACATTTGGCTACAGATACAGCTCACAGACTTGAGTTGCATGGGCAAAAAATGATGAATTATGTTGCTCTCAACATTTTCTCCCAGACAGAAAACTTATTTTAGGTTTCTGTATTGTTCTTCCAATGCAGCTGAGGAGTCACAACAAAGTCACTCTTCTGATCTCAGAAAAGTGCTGTGTATTCTTTCCATATGGGGTATCCAATGTTTTAAAGGAAAGCAAAGGATATCATGCAGTCAAGTCAGCACTCAGTGGAAAGGTACCTGACTCAATTTCTACTCACTTAGACAATCCCTGAATTCACCTCTTCAGTGGAAGTACAGAACCATTTCTATTTTGATATGTCCTCTACTGGGACAATACTCTTGCAAGAAGATCCTTAATTAGATCGTTACTGGCTACTATAATCTGCCCAGTGCAGAAGTAGCAATGGAGATTTTAAGGATGCTGCAATATTCCAAAAAATTAGAATAATAAGTCCAGTAAATAAGTATTATTACTTAACCAACAATCTGAAAGTGAGATACCAACACAGCACCAACAAAGGTTCGGAATCTAAATGTAAGGGCTTGTCTTAAATGAAAAAAATTAAGCAATATTTCTGTGCAAGAACATTCAGGGAACCCTTTGCAACCAAGTGTTATGTCTGTACAGAGCTTCTCTTTGTGAGCTTCACACAACTGGGCACACTCCAGACTTGGAAACGAGCCTGTCCTTTGGGCACTCCTGACAGGAAGGCAGGAGTCACAAGGACTTAAATTGAGACAATGGAAGGATGAGTTCAAAAGATCCAAAGTACCTGAAGGCTTGCTAAAAGGCAAAAATCTATTTCATGCAAGAAAGATCATAGTTTGAAATAACAAATCTTGGTATATACAGCTACATATAAAATACTGAGCAAATCACAATCCAGGCTGGTACATGGGGAGCATTTTTTAAATTACAAAATTGAACAGTTCAAGTGTTAAAAATACTCTTGAAATTTGTCAGTTTTAAATAAAATTATCTGCAGTTTAAAAAAGAAGTACAAAATATATCATGAGTATATGACATTTCTCTTATACACACAATGCAAAGAGAACAAATATATTTCTTGGTTTTGCTCAAACAGAGCATCAATAAACTGAAGTAAGAATACTGATTCTTGCTAGGATTACTTATAAGGATTTTGACAACTATTTCCTACCAGCACCAAAATATCTTTAGTAGAAGATATACAGCATGGGGATTAGTATATATGAAAATTAATACCTGGAATCTTACAAGCATTATTATTATATTTTCCTGTGGCTCTAACTTGGTTCAAAGCAACATTTATAAATCAAATTATTTTCTTCATTGCTTTATGTTGGTTCTAACTTACTAAGTTCAAATGTTAAACTAATACACTGAAAATGAGGTTACCAACCTGAAAGGCAAATACACTCTTTGTGTACTCTTCTTTGTAATTGAAAAAAAGTTACTTGTCCAAAGCAGTATTCCTTCCTCTTCTCAGTTAATTTTCAACTAATTGGTTTTCTGTATATTAAATTTATGTTTCCTAAAGCATTAAAGCTAGTTTCTAATGCTATATATTTAATTTGTTGAAAGATCACGAACATGAACTCTTAAGATAAAAACTGAAGGCAAACAAATGAAAGGTAAAAATACATTTAAAACATCATAATTAGAATGAATATATTACATTCTCAAAATATTGGTTTATAATTGTTAAATATTTTCAAATTCCACCGTATATATGTAATAATACTTGATTTTCTGACTTTTTACAATCCTAATTCAGCTGAAATTCTGCTTTCCTTTTGTATTTTCCCAACATCAAACTCTGCAACTTTGCATTTGAACCTGATCTGCCCTGACTTCTACTGCAGTAACCAGGAAAACTGTGCACGAAAATTAATACTTCCCCATATGATTTTCTACATTATCTCTTCTAGTCAAACTCCCTTCTCAGAGCTCCAATATTTTGCATAGCAAAACACTGGACAGTGTTTGGTCACTCTGCAGGAGCGATTCTAGGTCATTCTGCAGAATATGGTGTCCTCTTGTGGTCTTGGAGGTTCCCCAAAAGTGAGATGTGTCACTGAACATCAAATTTAGAGCTGGCATCAATTACAGCAGGAGTTTCCAATGGCACTAACATTTAGAATCACCTTCATCAGCCTCACGGTACCAAAGAGTGAAGACATGCAATGAATAACAGCATTCAGGTACAGACCTGAAGGATATAAAAGCACCCACACCACCTTCCAAAAACTGCAAAAGAGTGATTTTCAGCTATTTACACACGGAGGACAATTTTTTTACCAATATGTTATTTGGGCATCTAATAACACTGAGGATCTGTAAAGGATATGAAAACCGTAGATTGACGTAAGAGACACTTTTGTTAGCAGAATTCAGCTACTGAAACTGCTCTTCAGGCACTGATTCAAGACTGTAGTGATTAATCTAGGAACAGGAAGACAGCTCCAATTCTATCAGAAACAGTGTAACTAATATCAGAGAGAAAAAATACCTAGTGAAATCCAAGTGCATATCTAAAAGGGAACGTGCTTTGGTAGCCACTGAAGTTAAAAAAGCAGCATGAAAAAAGTAGTATTGGCAATATCTCTTCTAATGTTTATTGCCAAACATTTGCACGTGTAACATCCTGCACAAACTCCTCATCCAGAATTCCATGACAGACACACACCCATATGAATTAATTAATTTTACACTGATATTTTTAAACTTTCCTTTTAAACCTTCAACCTGCTCTGCCATGGAAGGGAAGGCCGTCTCCAGGCCATTAATCCATCTCAGTCAGTAATTTTCCAAGGAGTTACTGCACGAAATGATACAATATTTCTGAAGGCAACACATACTGTGACATGTACAGAAAACAGCACCACTAAAAGACAAAGAAATTCCTACACAATGTGCTGTGCAAATAAGCTCTTGTGTGACAAACTGAGGAAAAAGCTCTTGCAAAGCTGATGTGAAAGCGTCACACTCTGACTCCTAAGATATTTACAGCAGGTAGCCAGAAGTACAATCACTAATAAACTAAATATTAGCTTATAATCACTAAACTAACACACAGAAGTATAATCACAACTCTCTCATGTCTCATCATAGCAGTCTTTCAGGAGTCCAATGGATGGCACCCCTTTCTTACTGTAAAAAGATACTTTTTCTGAGACCTGATATGAGAGAAAGTGGGTTTGTGCAGGATTAAGGTAGAACTTTGGCTCAAAGCTGAAGCACTAAAAGAATAAGCAATGTAAATTTTTTAATGAGTTGCTCAACTGATAATTTTGTATGCATCAACCGTGCAACTGAATTTGTAACTCAATTAGTATTTAAAGTAATTAAGGATGAAAGACTATCAAAAAAAAGGCTTAAAAGGCGGCTTTTGTAATTTACTGAAGTGGCTGATACTCCATCACTTCAAAAAAGGAGAATTAGTTATGTAACAAAGAAGAAAATACATTGTTTCTATTACAAAACCATCCACTAAAAATTAAATGAAAAATGCATGAGCTTCTAACAGATGAAAAAAAAACCCAGAAAAGATCTCATAAGTATTTTCATTTCCCAGGTTCGCAGGCAATGAACAACCACATTAACAGTGGACTTTATGCCAAGCAAACAGAACTGCAGGTTTTACTGATTCATTTTAATATACTTACATCACCACCACTTATTCCAGATGATGTGCATTACTGCCCTTTCACAGCACCTGCTCATTTCTGGAGTACACGTGGGAAACCATTGGAGTCAGATCAGTTACTACCTTTAAACCCTCACAGTCCAATTCATTGACATCCCAAAGTGAGTAAGGTATTTATAATTTTTTTTCTAGTTGTTTTTGAAATTTTGTATTGTCTCACACAAATTAGAAAAGATGATTTTTCTAACACAAAATTGCAACAGAAACATTTAATTAATTACTCACCACTGTTAATTGCTGCCATTTAAAAAAAAAAAAATGTAGTAGAGACTTCATTTTACATATGGAGCTGTCCAGCACAGTTTTTGAGGTTCTGTGCATTTGTTTATTGTGTATGTCATGAATATTTCATTTAATAGAACCAGTTTTCTTTTCAGTAAGTGGAAAAATCATTGCATTACCTACACCAGTGAACCTGCACCTGGAAAGGGAAAAGTCTGTATAAAAATAGCAGGTACTGTCTAGCAGGTGTAAAAACATTTATGAGTCACCTCTTTTATTTGTGTATGAATGAGAGAGGTTTTTTCCCCCAGCTTTTACTGATACTGTGAGTTCTTTCAAGTACCTTGTTTCCAATGGCCTTTTTAGGTGGAAAGTTAAAAGTCCTCACTTGCTGGTATTTACTCTGTAATTTATGATGCAAGCTTCTGAACTCCGCATATCTTCGATAAACATTCCATTCATCATCCTTTATCCTGATATAAACCTGCAAAATACAGACATGGAAGGAAACAGTGTAAAGACAAACCCTGAGATGATGCATCTCCTCACTCCTCAAAGCCTCATGTGATGCAACAGCACTAGAAATCCCAGGATCATGGAGCCCCAGGTACAGCTCTGACTGTGCCTTTGCTGTTCCTATTGCACAGGTCATTACCCTTGTTTTCTCTCTTTTTCCCTTTCTTTTTCTTTCTTTCTCTTATTTTAATCAAGACAAACACAGCTTGCTTATTTGAACATGACTCTGGGGCAACCATGGCAGCACTTTTTGTTACCATGGTTTCCAGCATATTCTGCTACCCAGTGACCAAAGGAAAAAAATAATTTAATACCACTATAAAATTGATTTCTGTGTCCTCAACACAGTTCTTCAACTTTGTAAATTAGCTTTGTAGCATCAGAATTTCAAAACATAATTTCATCCCAAGTATGAAACTTAATTTACTTCCTAACAAAATTACATCGAAAACTAAACTAGAAATTTTATTGTTTGGAAAATAAACACAGTTCATTCTTTCTGCTTGTATAGGACATTAAGTATAATTTAACACAGCTGTAGTTTTTGTGATACTGCTTTTGTTTGCCACTCATTATTTCATGAGCATATTACCAATTACATGCTAAATATTCACATTCTCTGGGAAAATTTCACGGAGAAGTGAAATATACTTCCAGAAAACTGAGTTTTCACTCTTTTCTAGGGGAATAACCTTTCCTCTACAGGAATGAACCTACAGTTTAAAAGAATGCTGAAACAGCACATCAGAAACTCTAAACCAAGCATCAGAACTCAAGATCCAGAGTGACCTTTTCCTCAGCTGCTTTCTAGAACCTGTCACTTATCCCTTCTGGTGTGTGTGCCAATAATCTCAGTATTCTGCACCAGGAATGAAGCTGAAATGGTCCCGATGACACTGCCTTGCCCTGCTGCTCCACAAACCCCCAGGAATTCATTAGTAAGCTGTAAGACAAGGATCAGGAGAACCCTCATGTGAAAAAGCAACCCCGAGGAGTGGGCAGTAACAACGGTATTTTTGGGGATACTCAGAGAAAATGAACTTTGGATTTTGATGTGGCCGATTTCAGCAGTGAATCGCAGCTTTTCCTGGAGACTGAAACATTAACATGGTCCTTCTCCTCTACATTTGACAAGTCCTTAGAAAAAAATTATACTTTACAAAGAACTTGTGGTATTTCAGAGATCAAGGGATGTCAAGTGAATGTCTCCTCCCACAAAAGCAGCTCATGCAGCCTTCCTTTGGTTTGGTCTTTATCAAGTCCTTTTATTCCTGCAGACACCTCGTTTTTCAAATTTATAGGAGGCTTCTGCCCTTGCAACAAAATGCAATATATCATGCAGACATCATTCTGCCAAATTAGACTATTTCAGTGTAGAAAATACTAATACATTTTCTACAGGAATACTGCAATTCCAAAAAAGAAATACTACAATTCCAAAATTAGCACATCTAAGAATTCAAAAGATTCAGAGCATTGTGTGAATTACAAATGCAGATGTAAACAAAAATTCAACTGGTTTTGGTAACAAGAATTCAGACAGTGTAATGATGGAACCACAATAGTAAGTCTGCAAGAAGTATTCAGATTTCTTTTCCACTTTGAAAATAAGGCCAGGATAATTAAACTCCTACAGGACCATCTGTTTGAACAATTAAGTACATCTTTCAAAGCAAATGAAGGGATATATGAGATGCAAGTATTTTGCATAATTCTTATAAAATTTATTTAATGTAGTAAAAACTATATTAAATATATCTAACCCCTCTCCCTGCCTGTTCTCACTTCCACCAGTACCTTGTTTGGAATTTTGTATATATTCCCAAGATCCATGATTCAATTTCCCTAGGGGGGGCGGGGACAATTAAAAAAAAAACCTTCAATTATTTTTAACTAAGTCATTTAATATGGAAACCTTAATTTAACTAAGCAGTTATCTTTGCACATGTGATTTGGTGAATCATGCAGTTCAACATTACCTGTTAAGCTGTAACCCCTAGTTAACTAATTAAGCAATCTGGTACACTGTAATTGAAATTTTTAAGGACTGCAAAACCATAGATTAATTTCTTAGATAAAACCACTAGAAAATTTCTTACTGTTCTTCTATGTACACAGATATTGATTTCATTTAAGCAGTAAGAAATGAAAATGCAACATTTGGAGCCCTGTGCCATATTGAATTTATTGACAATCATATAATAGAGTATGAAAGATATATTAAAGTTCATGATGCAGTACAGATCTAAACCTTCGTTATCAAAGAAGGGAATGCTATTCCCTTGCCAAGGTATTGCAAGACAATGCAAATTCAGTTGGGAAATCAAACAAAGCAAATACTAAATATAAAATTATTTGGATAAACTTATCCTAGTGTAGTCATTTAAGGCACATAGTTATCCCCTTTTACCTCAAATACAGATCATACCAGCACAGGAAGATCAGGGAAGGATTACTTTTGCAGACAAAATTTTGAAATAATGCTAAATCAAGCAACTTGAGATGCGTGGTTTGAAATTGTGTCAAAAGTCATTAGGTCTTTTCCCATCATCTTCAAGGCATCCACAATTTCATTCACAGTCTTTTGATTGGAAATGAGTGAAATCTGTAGTTGCCAACAGATACTTTTGTGTCTTTTTGTCCCAAATTATCTCACTGTACCCCAGAGCAACACCACCTTTTGCTACAGCAAATACTTTTACAAATTACACATAATTACAGAACAGTATTTTAAGATCATGTTACAGAACGTTTAAAGGACTACTCTTAGTCCTTATTCTCTGATCAATTTTAAAAAAATCAATTCTAAATCATTACAATTCTTTTCTAATGCCCGTGTTTTCCTGATATTATTCACTTCCTAACCTAGTTAAGTAATTTTCAAGGTAATGAGAAGTTACAGACTCAATCAAAATCACTGCTAGAATGCTTATTTGTTTGTAGACAAAAGATTTTATTTTAATATTCTCTTGAATATCAAAAAATTAGTTAAGTAGCTTCTGCTGTTAATTTTGGAGCACTTTCCATTTAGGTCTCCCATGTAAAGATTGATTGGTAACCTTTCTGTAGCTATGATTTACAGCAGCTCCAAGGAAAATTTCAGTTAATAAGTATGTATAATGAATTAGTCTGTTATTTTCTCATCACAAAAACATCTGAAGTCAAAGATTTGGAGAGCAATAGCAATAACAGTTGCAATTTAATATTGTGTTTATCAGCCAACTATCAGCTAACTTAATATTACTGAAATGCCCAAAATCTTCTGAGACTCAATTTGAAAGCACTGGTTTACTGATTGCATACTGAAATGAAAACTCCTACTCCCATGGTCCTGCTTTTTGAGCCAAAAGTTTCTTTAGTAAGTTAAGAAATCTTTTAAGCAGTTCTGAGTCCAAAATGTTGTTAACAAGTCCTGGTAACAGACTAGTAACAGTTGACACAGTTTCTTGCCACTTATGTATAAAAGCCTGAGGAAAATAAAGGACAAATGCCAAAATTCCAACTTGCTCCATTCCAGCGTATACAGACCAAATGCCTGCAACCAACAGGTCTGCAGGAGTCCAATGTGGGTGCTTTTCTTTTTGATGTAAAAATATAGGTTGGTATATTGAGGGTTCACTTTTGTGTCCCTCTCAATGCAGTGAGTAGCAAGAGACACTGACTGGGATATTAAAGACCTTCTTCTCTTGCAATGACATTCATGGTTATAGAAATTGCAGATTAGGCATCAAGAAGGATCTCCCCTAAATGAAGTTACTCCTGAATCTTCCCTGCAAATATGGGGAAGTTCCTGGTAGGATGATCTGAATACATAAAAAGAAATGAATTCTTGCCAGAGAACTCTTTATGTGAGATCCACAAATACAGAAGTGCTGAAGTTAAAGTCCTTGTGAGTCCATGAGGCAAGAAAAATGTCAGAAAGGGAAGGAACAATGCTAAGGGAAGGTGAGTAGTGAAACTCTACTAAACCACATACAAAATTCAGTGGCACAAGATGGAAGAGAACTTGTGACAATTCAGCAGCAGAACACTTCAAAGGACATAAAGAACACTGAGAATGTTTGTAAAGAACAAGTCCTAGGCTGGACAAGGTCATAGCTGCCTCAAAAGCATGGGAAAAAAATGATGGGCAGCATAAGGAATGCAAAGGAGACTGATCTACACTAAAGAAGCTACTGTGACCTTCACCACCTCAGTGAGCATTACCAGGGGATAAAAAAAGGGTGAGAGAAAAAAGCTACTCTTTCTATAGTACTGTATGTCTAACTTCCTTTCCCTCACTAATAAAAGAGAGTTTTCTGGAGGTCCTCTTGTTTGTTACATACTTTCAAATCAATGCCCAAGCATCTGACAACAAAAAGAAAAAGTAGCAACTGGTTTGGTAGAGACAACCCAATCAGCATGAATACAAAAACATGACATGCACATTGACACCTTTATTTTTCACTGTTAACTCAGCTAAGCTTGACTAGTGAATGTTTTCTTTACATTTGCTTTTAAATAACACTCTAAAATTTGGAGTACCATTGATCCATAGTTTTACCTTTTTACTAATAAAGTTTTTTTTAACTCTGAAAACTCTGACTCAACTTTAATGTACATCTTAATTATTCAGGAACACTAAATTAAAGAGTTTTGACCAAAGTTCACTATTTAGAAATAATTGTTTTCAGTGGATTGGAACTATCCTTTTTTGACTCTCAGGAAAGCACATTATAAAATAGGAGTGACAATCTATTTAGGAGGTTTCTATCAGAATTATATATATCTGCACTCAAAACACAGAGAAGAAGTAAAAGGTATGAATCCAAAGGGGAAGTATATCGCAGAAAAAGGAAGAACTGATTTCATTTCTTGACTTTACTTCAGGAGAATGGGATTCTGTTTAGAATATAAATTCAAGCTCAGTTCTCCAAAGTTACCTCTGAAGTGTGAGAAATGAATACAAATGCAAGTTATATTTTGACACAGCTGCAGGACTGTATTTATGGTTAAGTTCCCCCTTTGAAAATGATCCAATTTAAGAATTTCTGCATAATGAAAAACAAATGGAACAATGAAACTTTTCAGCTGTGATATGAGCAGCTTTTTGTGTGCCATAGAGACATACCAGGAATTAAAGTGAATAAGCTTTTATCTCAATATGACCATTTTATCTACTTGCACAAAGACTGCAAATACTAGAATACATTTTGTTATGTTAAATCTTTAAGGTTTTGTTATTTAGTTCAGAAAAATGAACAATACAGTGTCAAATATATGACACAGTGCACATCAAAGCACGAGCCTTAAAAACAGCCAATATTGCTCTACTAAACAGAAAATTGTCATGCATTTTAGGCTTCTCCACCCAATTACACACGTGCAGAGTGATGTTCACTGGGCTTCTGCAGTCCCAGTTCTGCTTCTGCTCCCCAGAACAGCACTACAG
>NW_016690221.1:6156346-6177250 GCF_001604755.1 Lepidothrix coronata | reverse complement strand
CTCTGGAGGGATTTAAAAGATGTGTGGATGTGGCACTTAAGGACACGGTTTAAAGGTGGACTTGGCAGTGCTGGGTTAATGGCTGGACTCCATGTTGTAAAGGTGTTTTCCAAGCAAAATGATTCTGTGCTAACGGCCCCTCCATATGAAGGGATAATGCTCCTTCTTCAGAGAGAGTGGAGAGGAAAACAGCATTTAAAGTAATATAAAAAGAAATATTATGAGCAAATATCTTGGTCAGTATTAAACAGTAAGGCTGAAGATAGTGAAATCAATAATAACATTGTAAGAAATGTTTATTGATTACAATCTTAGGGAGTCCTATTCATATGCAAATGGTAACAGTCTTGTCTGATTAGCATGTTAATCTTTAATCTTATTTGGTTTATAATCTGAAGTGTTCGCTACTCTGCAAACAAGGCAGATTTGCAAGAAGCCATTTTAAATATTGATATCACTTTAAGACTCATAAAATCTCAGTTTCATTATCTTAAGTGTCAGGCATTGGTAATTACAGCAACAAAAGGCATGACTAATGGCATTTGCTGTACACTTCACAGGAAAGTGGAATCCATATGTAGACAGAAAATAAGATACTCTACAGTTGAGAAATATGACAAAATAATATTATTGCAATAATCAACTTGCTTCACAGACACTAAAGGAACTGCATCTAACTATCACCATCTAGAGGTAAAATGTAAATGCAAAATTATTTTTTTATTCTGATGTGGATTCTGTCTTTATCCTTGTGAATATATTAGACAAGAAATAATTTTCTAATGGTAGGTTGACTGAGCAGCATCTGCTACACTAAAAAGATGGGCATCAAACTGCATAGATCACAAAAAGCAGTCACCAGAAAGCAACTAGTTAACTAGAGAGACACACTGTTCAGAAGAGAAAATTTTGTCAGCATGACCCTGGTTTTACAAAGATACCTATTATTTAAATTGTGTGTTTAAAGGACTAGGCTTCCTTAACTGTTACTTTGTACAAAATATATTAGTTACTCCATATGTGGTTAGGTCCTTCAATGCTTATAACAAAGCAGTTTGCCACTCAGTAACAACCATCACAAACTTTGCAAGAGAATAAGCCTCTGAACCTTCTTTTGGATAACTACAGCTGCTCTGATGTCCTTGCTAGAAGATCCAGTTATGACAATCCAGTCTGAGCTCCTGTCACAGCCTAGATAATTACATCCAGTGAAGTCTAAATAATCCTAATGATTTGTTGATTCGTAATAAGGACATCAACTGGTCATCTAATTAATTTCTCTACTCAGGTGCAACATTAATTGTACGAGTAATCCATCAGCACTAATGAATGACACGACAGCAGTTACAACCTAAACCTGAGGCAAAACAAATCTGAGCAAGTATAAAGAGAGAGGATGTGCTCTGAAAACATTTACAATGAGCTTGCCAGGCATAGGAGATAAACATTAGTGGAAGGAAAGATATTTCATCATCACACTTAATATTTCCATTCTAGGACTAAATTAGTCATTATTAGCAAAACATTCCAAGAGTAAGTCATGTTTAGTTATACCATGACCCCCAGGTTTCTTGCACCCTACTCTCACAGCAAGGTATACTGATTTCAACAGTTCAGAAAATTTCTTGGTGAATTATAAAATATATTTTATTCAGTACACTTAAACATGAACAAAAAGTACAGTGATATTCATCCAGAAAAACTGCCTATCTTCCAAAATATAGCTACCCAGGGATCTCCTAAGAAATAAGTCATGTCTTTGTGTTTGGATTGTTTTTTCTTCAATTCAATTAGCTCAGTTATTTTCTAGATCCATGTAAACTTTCAGTATTCACCCCAATTATATGCTGTGGAGAAAACCACTGTCATGCACTTGTTTTGGAACTGCAAGGCAGTAGTTTCTATGGGTGCTCCAATTTGCATTTTGAAACAGTTAAAAACCTTTCCCTTTCCTCCATGACTTGAAAGACTGCTATTGTATTCCCCTCTCAGTTGTCTTTCATGCAGGCTGAGAATTTCTAACATGTTCTTCCAATGAAAAGGCTTCATTTTTCACCTATATTCTTTCCATTTCTGATATATTTCTTTGGAGAGAACTAGAACTGCAAACAGATAAACCAGAGATTATAAACAGCAAAATAGAGTTTTCTAGTTTTCCACCATTTTCCTAATGATTTGTAACAAGTTGGTTTTCAGACTTCCCTCAACCCTTTTAAAAATTGTCAGATTAGACACTTTAAAATCTTCTAGTATGCAAGTCACAAGCTATTTATCAGTTATTTTTCAGCTATTTCACCTTTAAATTCCTGGTGCACTGCACATGGAGATTTATTCTTTATTAGTTCAACAAGATCTGCTACTGGCATTTCATTTAAAACAGACAATCTGCCAATTCTCCACAAGCAATAATCCAGAATGGGAATAACCCATAAAAACTCCATGGTGAAAAGAGATTTTAAAATGTGCATTTTTCTGTTATTACTTTATATTCTGAGAAAACAAGTGAAAAATATTTTTAATATTTAATATTTTTAACTGAACTTAGTAACTGCACTGAAGAGCATATCCAATTCTAAATACCTTTTTCCCCAAAATTTCTACACCTTCTAATTGCTGTAAGATCCACAGTTGAATGATATAGGTTTATGGCTCTGCTAATTTTTAAGAGAGAACTAGATAGGGCTACTCTGTGAGCACTGAATTATCTGCTGCTCACAACTGCCCCCTTTAACTCAGTCATTCAAATTGAGCATAAAATTTGGCTGCTTCTAGACCTTGTTTTTAAGCCCTTAGTATTCATAAGCAGTTAATTCTGCCAGTTAAACATTACTGCAAGAGTGCAGTGTAACTCTACAAATACAGAGGTCTGATTGAAATTTCCACATCTAATAGGATTCATTATAAAATGTTGCTTGCTTTCAGAGTTCTGAGCTTGACCAGAATCTTTAATCCTTAATAGAAATTTAAGGAACTATTTGATGGTTGAAACTATGTGGCAAGTGGGCTGGAGCTGGAAACTTTTCCATCTATATTCACAGAAGAACAACACCTGGGTGTTTTTAAGGATGAAAGATGTACTGATTTTGAACATGACATCTGAAACAGACCAAAACGTTAATGTGACACAAGAAGAAATGCTTTGAAATGCCCTTCAAAGCAGCATTGCAAATCTGCAATAAATTAAAAAAATAAAGCAAACACCACAACACAATTCCTGCAGGAGTCTGTTCTTATCCTGTCCAGGTCAGGCCCCTCCTGATATGCAAATCAACATGCCATTAATTTCTTTTCCTGTTTAAGAAGCACAAGCGCAAAATTGGCATTGATTTCACAGAGGCACAGCAACCTGGGTTTATTTCTCCTAATTCTTATATTCTTAAGAAGCACTGATAAGCCCATGGAAACAGATGACAGATACTGTGGAACCAGTGGGTTCATCGTTTTCCAAACTACTTGAGGTGCTCTGCAATTCTTTCCACCCTCTTTTGGTCATTTCCAAGGCAAGTGATACGTACACAATAGTTTATTTTCTGCTAGAAAATATTAATTTATAATCAAAAAGGGACAGAAGAGGCACAAGGATTCTAAAGTACATCAACACTAATTGTGACACGGCGAGTCTCCCCGGCTCACTGTCCTGCTCTCTGCAGCAAGTGAAATGCTCCAGAGATACACAATTTCAAATCAGCAAAGGTTAACAAGGTGCCTCATAACAGGAGGGCAGAGGGGGTCAATCTCTTCAGCCTTCCAATAATAGAAAATGCAGAAGAAATCAAGCCGTGTTAGAAATACATTTACATGAAGTGCATTTGGAAAAGCAGTGGGCAAGGTCCGTGCCCTTCTGTAACACCTTCATTTGGTAACCACATCTTCCCTTAATAGTATTACACACATGAGCTAATTTGCAGTCAGGTTAAGCACCTTAAGGCTAATTTCCAATTAGCTTTAACTACAATTGTCAGTACTTAGCATATCTAAAAATTATGCTCAACCAAACCCAAAATTTCAAACTTTGCCTCTTCCAACTGGCACACTTTGGCTTTCTTCAAAGTTCATTTGACATCTTTTTCTCAGAATTAACCAGCACAACCAACAGTCAGTTTTTGCACCTCAAGTTATGGTCACTCAACTAATGGCAGAGAAATCTCAACTTGAAAAGATGTTGGTAATGATCTCACTAACATCAACATTTTGCAGTATTGCTACTTTCCTTTACATTGATATACCACAAGTAATTTCTCATGTAGCTGATACAAAGAGTTTTACGTGCCTTTTAATTTTCTGCCACTGGAGAAATAAATGATAAAGCAGTAAAAATAATGTTTATTATGAATAAGAGGACTCTCGTAAATGAGCTCAATCATTTATCCTAATTGCACCCCCAGTCCTTGTCTGTTCAGTACATAGTGGTAGCCTGGTAAATACCCCCTTCCACAATTTCAACATTGAATCAAATTCTCTGTAATCAGGAGCACATGTTTTGGCACAGATTTAACAAGATAAATGCACAGTGCTGTTATTGAAGTTTTATAAATTAATGCTTTCCTGGTCACTATAAAATGTAAAATATATATTCAGCAAGTATGTGACTACATAACTGATCAGAGAGGTGGCAATCACTTCAGATGTTTCATCACATGCTATGCTCAGAGCATATGTTTATTTAGGAAAATTTCTTTTTTTCACATGCACAGTGGCAGAAAACAAAGCTATTTGCCAGACAGATACTCTTCCCAGTCACACATCTGTTACTGAGATCAAAAAGTGGTAGGAACGCCATTAATCCATTCTTCCCCAAGGAAAGATCACAACAGGTACAATGATCAAAGTTTAATAAGAATTATGGAAGCTTTAAGTCACTTCTACAGATAATTCTTGTTTGCTTTTTTTGAACAATTAAAAGACAAAGTTGAGCAAATGGACAAATGTTCACCCGAAGAATTCTGTGCTATTCTGTAATTAAAGACAAATTGGTCTTACTACATTCTATGTGTATTCTAGATAGCTATATTTACTTTTCACATTACATATATCTGTAAATTGCTTTTGTGAATAGGTAATGAATAGAGCATATTCAAAAGAACTTGTACATTTTTCATATATACCAATTTTGCACTCTATGAATGTCAAACATTATGAGTTTATACTGTAGACATAAAGAATCTAACAGAATTCTCAAAATTGTCTTTTTGCAGATCCAGAATTTCCAATCTTTTAGGAACTTGCAATATTTTGCTTCCTTTTTCCCTATTCTCCAGAGGCTTATCCTTCAATTACAAGTTCTTTGTTTTCCACTGATGACAAGTAACAGATGAAGTCTGAGAGCAACATCTAATCCTCTACTCACTCCTGCAGATTTGGGCAAAGTAATGAACCTCTTGCCAATTGAGAAGCTTTTTGCACTTTTCCTTTTGAAAAAGAACATGCACAACATCTATACCATATGTGAATTGTGCATAATTTCCAGGCTTTCATGATGCCACTCATATAGTCATGTTCAGTCAAACTGCATGACAAGTACTGAGCTCTTCAGTAACTAATTCGATACCAACTTACAAGTGAAATTAAAAATACAGTAAGTTCTTCAAAGAATTCACAGAATGAGTCAGGTTGGAAGGGACCACAGTGGGTCATCTGGCCCAACCTCCCCGCTCCAGCAGGATGAAAAGAATAAAACAGAGCAACCTGGGAAATAAGCAAGAGAAACCAGAGCTCTTCTAGTGGTCATGGAACTGCTACATTATAAGAGTAGCAGAGATTTGGTGGGGTGAGATCCTGAGGCTTTTAATCATTTCTGTGTTGGCAGACTGATGTCTGGGTTTGAGAATGTGTAGCCAGTGACAGCAGAATGGAGGAACATGTGAAAGCCAGAAAGACAAAAATTATTGCTCTTGTCAGCAAGTCAGGTTTCCACACTCACTTGTGCATCTGAATTTGATTGATTATTCAGTGGTTTTGAACAAATGACTAACTGTTCCATACTGTCAGCTTTTCTTTCCATTACCTAAAGTCTTATTTTTCATTCTCTATTACTGGCCAGAAGGTGGGTGTTTTCCTATATTTTACAACTATCTGCCAACACTTTATAAATGATTCAAAATTCTACAAAAACCACCATTCAGAGTGAGAGGAATGTTAACAAGCTTCAGCAGTCTTGTTCAGAACTAACTACATGTGGCTGAAACAAAAGTGGAGAAATTTTGCAGCTGTTAATAATCCCCAAATAAAGAAATACAAACAGCCTGGGACAGCATATTAAAGAGTGTTTAAAGTTTGCCCTGCCATTCTATCCATGGAGAGTGTCAAGAATCCAGGAATCAAGGAACAGTATAAGGTTTCAATGCCTCAACTGCAAGTCAGGCTAGAGCACAAACCCCTAAATTCAGACCTGCCTGAGCAGACCACACTATGAACACACTCAATGACACACAGTGAAGACTTGTTTCATCATTCCAAATGTTTTTAAGTGAGCTACTACAGTAAGCCACACCTGTCTGTCTGTCAAGTAATATTTCTGGTCATTGTTATCTCCAAAATTGAAATAAAACATGTACATGCACATTGAAGAAGGCATTACTGACTAACATTGAATTGCTGCACTCCCTGACCAATGTAGTCATCTTATTAGCATGCTTTTAAAGTATTAAACTACTAAAAGTCAACCCTCCAAATATGCTATTTGGATAATCAACACAATCCTATGGTTGAATATATATGAAGTTACTGCTGCCTGTTCATTAGCTGATCTCTAATGAAATTATAGGGAGATCTTTAAATTATTAAAATGTTCTATTTCAGTCAGAAGCTTTCATACAGAATCTGTGTTGAGATATATCTTATCACTTACCTGATAAACATGGAATGCATTAGCAGCTTTTCCACGCAGAAAGACTGAGGGAATCCAAACATTAATAAGAGCACGATTTGATCTGAGGAGGAGAGAGAAAAACTTAAAACAGGGAATCATATTTATGTGTATGAATTGCAAAGCAACTACATCCAATGGTTTAGATAATGATCAAAGTGACCAACAAAGCAACTTAACATTTCAAATGAAGTATCAGAAAAATTGGAGTTCTGCCTGAACTTTTTATATGTGCTGTATTTAAAAGTGTTCCCTAAAAGTAACCCAACTGAAATACTGATATAGAGCACAGAAACAATTCCTTCTGCAGGTTTTCTGGGTTTTGTTTCTTTTTTCACAGCATGGATTTGACTACATTTGATTATATGCATGAAACAAAAATCATTCATTTCATCAAACCCAACATTTTGGTCCACAAAACTCAGCTAAATCCAAACTCCTTGCATTCAACATTATTAAAAACTACACTAGGGTATGGAATGTGCAGCTCTCCATACATTTAATAACAGAACAGCTAAGAATTCAGTTATTGGAAATAACATAGGAAAAGCCAATTGTGGAATCTGTTTGCTTATTCTTCTTTGCCATAAAGACAGTATGAAGAGAAAATTCATTAATTACTAAACTTACATTTCAAAATCTGACAAACTCTGATCTTCAGATGTTTGACTCAAATCTCCAGGGACCTGTGTTTACAAAACAGAAATAATTCCCACACACTGGTTATTAGGTTTTCAACTAAGAAAGCACAATATTATAAAGAAATTACAATTCAACATTCAATTTTATAAATGTCAATAAAAATTTTTACTGAGAAACAATAAAAGAAAAACAAAATAATTCAGAAGGATTGTGAACACATCACCCCTTGTGAGTCCTTCGTGTTAGAATTTGCTTATAGTTTTGTAAAGAAACGAGAATCAAATGCTATCAAAAATAACAAGTAAGGTGGTGTTGTCAGATCTGCTATTTCTTATAAGCTGTTATATATTTCATCAGGAGTTTGAGCTTATTCCAGAGTGGTAGATTCTACAGTGCCATAAACAAACACTCACCGGGCCTCTCAAATCAATTAGTTCTTGTCTCATCTGGGACACGAGAGCTTCCTTAGCCATCAGGGCACGGTGCAGCCTCTCATTGAATTCAATCAGCTCCCCATGCATTTCAGCCACCTGAAAAGCAAAGTCAAGAAGTAATTGTGCTCTAAACTGCAAAAGAAATAAAATAAAATAATCACACTATGTAATTTCTTACATGTACATCAAATTTTATTGAGGTTTTGTTTTATTTTGCCATACTCTCCCAAGGAGTGCATCTCATTGCTAATGCATTAGTTTGACCATTAAGAACAGAGATTGTTATAATTTTGACTCATACTTTGCAGTGTAATTCTGATATTGAACTCAACAGGACCAAATACAATTCTATGTCAAATTTTATTCCTATCACGGGAGATCCTATGACAACTGATTCTAATAAAACACTCATTAACTTTTGTTCTCAGTTTAATTCTTCAATGAACACAGCCCTCAACAGGCACAAACCAATCACAGTATTCTGAACTGGGAGTAATGCAAATGCACAAACTGCATTAACTTTGTCAATAATTCATGAGTGATGTATTCTGCACTCTTACTTGGAGTTTTAACAGCACTGGAGCTAGAAGTCCACTCATCCCAGGCAAATTTGTGAGGGGCCAAAGGCGCCTAAATACCAGTTAGTTGGGGCACAGGTTGCTGAGCACAGGTAAACAGCTCGGCCTCTCGTGGGGCCTCTTCAGCCCCCAAGTCTGGCTCTGTGTGTGTGCTCTCCATTTCGGAGTTAGGAAAGCAACAAGTGATGCAGGATGTGACAAGGGCTGGGTGAACATCAAGGATGTGAAGTGTACAGTAATTAGAAGAAAACAGCAGCACTCAGTGGTTGGCCCCCCCAGTGGGCACAGCAGCTGCCCCACCACTATGGTTACACCTGTTTGCAGCTACAGCAACTCTTCAAATGCCTCCTCATACCAGCATCCAAAGCTCAGAGAACAGCAGAGGCAACGGGGTAACAATATGAAACACAGCTGAATAAGATGAATATCAATCCAGCACCTTCAATATTATCACAGGGACTTGGACTGCTGCCAGCTCTCTTAAGAGTTCATAGTTTCCTTTCTGGAGGCAGTTCATTACTATCTATGAATTTCATGGGCTCCTTTTCTTGAATTACTCTGCCTTTTCCCTCTTCCCCAGGGAAGTTCCCCAAAATAAAGCAGTTGAATTCAGTTTAATTTAGTGCTTACTTTTAATTTTGTGCTTTGTTCCACACAACCTGTATTGTTCACGCAATCAAAGCAACCAGAAAAAAGCAGCTTCAATTTGACAAGGCAGGATCTGACATCATTGATTAAAAACAAAAATAATTTTCCTGAGGTAAACTTCAAGTATTCTTTTCCAATTTCTTTTTACATTAGAGGGAGTCCTTCAAATCCAGTAATTCATCAGTGTAACACACATGCAAAAAGGAGCCAAACTTTATAGTAGAGAAAATACTAATATAGTGCCACTTACTCTAGATAAATTATTTTCCATACTCGTTTAACCACTAATTCCAATTTAAAGTGAGTGGTGTAACATTTAAGGATATAATAAGTCTCTGATTGTGGTTAATACTAACAGGTCACTTTTAATTACACAGAGACTTGGGAGGCAGAACTTCCTTGCATTTTACACACAAAAAGGTAGAGAATATATAGAATAGAATATAAAATACTAGTTGGAAATGCGCAGAGAAAAACCATAATACTGATAGTTGGTTGACTGGTTCTCAAAATCAATATACAAATTTGTGAATGGATACAAAACTTAGTAGTTTGCATATCTGAAATCATGTTTGATTTTTCAGTGCCTGTCTATCAGAAGAACAAAATTCAGACTATCTGATATTATATGTGACTCTTCTCTCTCTCGAATTTGGATGTCCTTGAAATAACTTTCTACTTGCAGACTCGATTAATATGTAAATTCAACAACTCTCTCAAAGCATGAGAAGTAATACAAAAATTTATAAGTGTCCCTAGCAAAGTTAAATAATAAAAAGGAAATTTAACAGCAAATCACTTGTTACATCTTATCAAAAGGACAAATTGCTAGGTATCACTTATTAGTAATTAAGTTACTTCAGTCCTTCTTCTTGTCAAAGCAAAATGCATTACCACCACAGCAAACCCAAAGGAGTGATCACCTATACTTCTGAATTACAACATTAATTTAGCTTTCTTTAATATCAAAGTCTGCTAAAAACAATAAAGAGGTCTCCATATAATTATATTCTTTCAGTTCTATCTTATGTCATCACATCTTCCTTTAATCAATCCACACTGAAGCTTAAGCAACAAATTTCCCTACTGTGACTTCAATCATCTTCACAGTTGTTTTTCTCCACAACAACATATTTGAAGCAAAAAAAAAAAAAAATCAAAGTACAAATAACCTAAGTTTCCCTTGGCCAGATGATCATTCAGACTTGGTGGTGGCCATATCAGAAAACATGCTTATACCACTTCTTGTTTCACAGCAAAGGACTAAGCTGCTAACTTAAAACATGCTAGGAATGTTTCACTAAGCATTTGAATAACACAATCTGTCTTGGAAGGACACACTTAGAGTAGAGAAACATTTAAGAACCTGCAACAATTCAAGATTTCTTTTTAGTATTATTTGCAGCTAAAATTCATAGAAGTTTTGCACAACCCACATCTGAACCAATTACTTTTTGTCAAGTATATAGACATTTTTTCCCCCAGTAGTCACAAAATACAAAACATTGTATCTCCCAAGAAACTCTAGACAGAACTGGAAGTTGCTTCCTTTTGCTCTTAGGGGAAGCATGGATGTATTTTTCCATCATTTTCAAAAATTGATGATCTACATTTTTCCCCAAAAGAAACAAAGTCAAAGATCTTCAAAAAAAGGAGCAGGTATCCTACTACTAATGAATAATTCCATTTTTCTACAAGTGAAAAACAGTAAGACTCTAAGTGACAAAGACAATTCTACAAATCTATTGATATAGCCATAAAATGCTCAATTATTGCTTCCTGTTTCAAAAATTCTGCAAAAGAAGTCCATATTTGTGCCAAACTTCCCTGGACAGAGGAAATTCCATCTCATCTCAGTAATAGTCTCACTTAATGAAAGCTACAGAAGGACTTGTGATTCCACAGAAAAGTGTTGACCAGTTCACTAATTTAAGACCTGTTTTCTACACTGATTTCCAACACAACTAATATTTAATTACAAGGCTGTGTGCCATGGTAAGACCTCTAAAGAAGGATTGTTACAGGGGTTTGTCTGCCACAAACTCACAAGTGTCAGCAACAAATCCCTGAGCATGCAGAACAAACTTGGTGGAACTAAGGAGGCTTTCAAAGCTGAAAGAGATTTTACCTGTGTTCTTAATTAAGATATTCTTTTGATAGGTACAGAACAGAGGAAAGGAGTCAGAAGAACTCAAGCACAAGTATGCATTAGGGAGAAAAAAGGATAACCAAGTAGGAATGTTTTAGAACTGTATCAATCTCCTTGATGCATGACCTGAGTTTCTAGTCCTCTTCATGTTAATCAGTTAATGTGGGTATCCAATTTCAGAGTATTTTGGGCAAGAGAAAGACAGAGAATTTTTTTACTTTTTATAAAAATGTTCTTTTATTATTTACTAGGAGATATGAGTATTAGATATTAAATTTCATTACTTTTGTCTTGAAAATAATTTGTATTTAAATTTAGGATGAAACCCTAATCTATCTCTTTTCTTCTTTAATGACTTTTACATTAGTCTTAAAAGTAAATCACACATTAAGAACTTTTTCTAACCTGGCCATATAACAGAATTAGTAGCTTCCATCATACATTCCTGTAAGGCAGTATTCAAAAAGCAACACAAAAATGAAACATGTTTTGGCAATCAGAAACCAGAAGGAAAGCACAGAAAAAGTTACAGATTTCAGTATGTTCTCATTTTAAATAAAGCTCAAGTGCCAACACAGCAATGCCTGTAATTATGTACTGTCATTTACACAAAACCTGAAACCTGCTGTCTGTGATGTTTTCAACTTCACCACCATCAGTTAAAACCTCAAGGAACTTGTTTATTTATTAAAACCTTCATTTTTATACCAAAGCATAAAAATGTACCTCTGTTAAGAAAAGTACTTTTAATTATCTGGATTGCTTTAAATATGCCTTGAAGTTGAATGAAGAAAATTTACCCGCAAAAGCAAGAAAATTAAATTTTTCATTCCTTTTATTTTTGAAGAAAAAAAGTCAGACTTACCTTTTACATTACTGAGTAGAAAAATAACAGCTAAGCCAAGAAACCATTTAAGCTTCAAATGTTATAATGTAATTATGATTCTATTAAATTTGTGCAGTACAAACTTTACCTCAATCAATTTTCTTTCATAAGAGCTGGCGAGTTCCTCGTTGTTCTCTACTTGCTTTTGCTCTGGAATCGTAAATTCACCATCAGTGCTCCAAATGTTTGGCAGAACTAAAGCAAAGAGATACCTCAAATTAAAATGTTAAATTCCAGAAACATCTAAGACATCCTGTGTAGAAGTAACAGCTCTATAAGAAACAGTTACTAAAAGTATCAAAATAGAATGTAATATTAAACAGTATTAGAAGGACTAAAATACAAATTCTGCAAAGAGCCTTTTTTGTGAGCAATAGAGTGGTACTCTCATTAGAATAAAAAATGTAAACTAAAAGCAATTGGCTGTTTTCTGAGTAATATATGAAGGTAGTAACTGCAAATCCTGCCCAAAGTCTTTTAAAACTAAGTCTCTGCTTCTCTTCTAAGACTTTTTTCTACTTGGTTTCCAAAATATCATTTCATATTGCACAGACTGCTTACACATCACAGAAATTACAGAAAACAGGGCTGAGAACGGACATTCCATACTCTATCCAGTATTTCATGTTTTTGCATAAAGCAGAATCAGCTGTAGTTATTCCATTCCTGACATTTAATTGTCTAATTTATTCCTAGAAACCTCTCTGCACAATCTATTTAAATTTAAGTATTCTTCTCATAAAAGTTGTCTTGATAGCTAATCAAACTTCCTTCACCTGCCATGTAAGCCCATTACTTCTTTTATCTGCAGTGAAAGAAAACTACAGTTTATTCTATTCCTGTTCCCAGCCATCATTTATGTAAGTGATGATCACTTTGAAGGCCTATTCTAAGTAAATCCCCTCCAAGTTCCACAAAGTTCAATTCAAGTTTTCCTTGTTCTTTTTTTTTTCCACGAATTTCTAAGAAAATAAAAGCACGTAAAAGTAAACAAGCCCTAATAAAAGAGAAGTTTAATAAATGCTTTCATTATTTTTCAAAACCTAAACTATATATACACCCACTGTAAGGCAGGTAGAAGACACTGTATTTCATCTGACTAAATACTCTTAAGCCTGAGAACTGATTTTTGCTTTGAGGAAGAATATATGCATTCAGAAGTTTATTATTCTTTAAGTGAATTCAAAAGCTATTTCAAGATCTTTTCCTTGTAAATATTGCTTGAAGTTCTTCAGCCAGAAACTTTAAAGATCAGCATTTTTATATAAATAATATTCTATCTAAGCGGGTTTGAAAAATGGTACACAGCCAACTCCTGCTGATGGCTGAGAAGGCAAGATGCTGATTTATTAAATATTTAAATACCAATATCAAACTGCTCAGTCCACGGCAGTGATCACTCATTTTGAAAGCTGATATGATATTCTGAACTCGACTCAGTTCTGACTCTTGGGCAATTTATTTATAATCACATTTGCTGAATGGGGTTTTTTGGCTTTTTTAAGTCACCACAAGGCAAAGTATCATGCTGAGTTTCATTTATTATTTTAGGAAACTATTTAAAAGCCATACTCAATAGCATTTTATCTTATTGTAGCAAACATGAAGAGTCTTCACTATTTATAGTGATAAAAATAACAGCAGCAGAAGCTCAATTTATTTTGACTCTTTCAAAATAGTTTCACAGAAAATCTAAAAACCCAGTGTTCTAAAACCTATAATGCATTTAAGACTTTTGTTTTGATATCATTTGGAAGAAGATTAATTATCATTAAAGTTATTTATTATGTATACAAACCATGGGTGCAATAGTTTCTACAAATCTGGTAAAAGAAAAAACTTCTTGTGTCTCACTCTTTTTTTTTGCAGTTAGTTCTCAGAGATTATTTACATACTTAAATACTTACTTTGAGTCAGAGGCCCCAGTACTACTAAAATTTCACCCAAATCTTCAATGGCAGCTAAGGAAATAATTCTAGTTTTATAGAAATACAATGTGTGAGTTAGAATGTAAAAAATATTATTACAAATAGTGCATGTAGCTGAATCTGGTCATTAATGATAAATATTACAGAAAATTACTGTGGATTGATTAAGTATCCTTGGAGCATAAAGCATACATGTGTTCATTTTTAGAAATGTTGGTACTGTTCCATCCCCCTTTTTCATCTATAAAATCTGACCATCCTACTCAGTTTCTATTCTTACCACTCACTAATTTGCATAATTTTAACATGGTGGAATATAGCTAGCCTAGGAATACTTTTTTCTTTTCCTATAATTACACTCATCATGGAAACTGTCACTATTTAATGAAGGATAATTTCTGCTATTATAAGAAGCCTAAGCGATGGTTTTCGTGAATAATTCTTAATATGAATCACTACACTCGGCACAGTCGGAAGTAAAAACATGTGTTCTCACTAACAAATAGCCTTTTAAGGATGAATGAAGTTTTTCAACTCCAGATAAGTATAGTGACTAGCCCTTAAGAGCAGTGCTATTCATTCATATAGCCACTTATAGGGCCACAATATTCACAATTAAAAAACCATCAGACAGATGGTGCCAATTTCTGAAAAGCCATCTCCTCCCTCAAAACACCTTTTTGTAGTCAGTGGAAATACAGGTCCCACCGGGAGAGGATTCAGAATCAAAGCTCCAATTCATCTGGTCGTGGACACTTCTATCACAGACCCCAAGAAAAACAGGTAAGCCTGCTGCTAACTCATTATCTTTCAGATATAAAACCTGCTCATTACTACTCAATACAGAGTCTATTTCAAACACCCTGATCTCCAAAGTAAGAGTATAACCTAGAGATGCTAAATTTTCTCTCCCCAAAATAATTATTTTTATGTTCCAATATCACAGTAATTCACAGATTATTGTTTATATGACAGCTTTCTCTGGGAAGTTTCTTACTGAAAAAAGTAAGGCCACCTCATCTACCAGAAAATGCTCTGTAAAAATAAGTACAGAAATCTACATCGGTAATTGTCCTCAAAAGGAAAATACATCAAGTATGTTATTTTCACTACTGGGAGATATTACTCTAGGATAGTTTGAAGAAATAAACAGGGCTTATAATCATCTCTTGCTATCCCCAGTTTCATGTAAATGATTTCATTTGTTTTGGTGAAGATTCAGCAAGGAAAGCAGAGACTTCTTCATTGTTTCTGCTCAGCAGTAATTTGATAGTATTCCATCACATAACATTCCTTTGTTTGCCATCAATCTGCATTACAAAACTCCTCACACAACAGCAAATAGCCCAGTCAGAGATGAATCGGGGACAGTCCCCACAGAAACAGAACTCTTATCTTTTCAGATGCTGATGTTTTCCCACAGGGGGAGAGCTCATATCACACTGGGCAGCACGTGGAAGCACAAACCCTGTCCCCAGCCACACTAGGATTGTGTGGTGTGGCTGAAGAGTTGGTTAAAGACCAGGGCTTGCACAGGACTGGGTGGTTCGTTGTCTAAAAAGATTCATTCCAGGATCAATCGGGGAAAAAAAAAAAGTTTCTTGTAAATCAGAGCCAGGTCTAAGCACTGGGAACTCTTTCACTGTCGTTTCTCTACAAGTCCAGGGGTCACTTCCATCATTTAGTTCCCATCCCTATGCCTCCAATATACTCTCTCTCAGTGGCAGCATCCACAAAACCAAACCCTGTGCATGGATTTTTTTCCCCCTTCATGTTATCCTTACCTTCCACTGTTTGACCTTCTCGTCTGAGCATCTGGACAGCTCCTACATACTTCTTGAGTTGCACTTTTAGCACCTCATTTTCTCTATTGATAAAAAGAACAGAATAAATATTATTGGTTTCTCAAAATAGATGAAAGCCCTTTTCAATGGAAACAAACACACTGTTATAAGTTTTACCTAAGCTGTGTCACCCCAGTGAGGGGGGGGAAGATTTACACATTAATAATACATTTACAGCAGAGTATCAGGAAAACTAGTTTTCCAGGATCACATAAACACATCAGTGAAACAGATTATCTTGTAATCAGAAACTTTCATTAAGTGTTTAATTTAGATTTTCTATACTATGCTATATTGATGGCAAACAAATGATACAGTCTCTCTAAATCAACAATCAATTAAAACATAAGGATGGGATACTAGACAAGGACATTTGTTGCCAGGTGTGATGGAACCCTGGGCATGTAACAGATCACAGAAAGCTGGAAACAGATGAAACACAAAGGCAGGCATTTTATTTATGGGAATTTATTTGAGAATTAGAAGTATTCAGAAACACATGCAAATATGTTTGATGGTCCTTATGATACTATATATACATACACACACAAAATATACATATATTATGTATATATACACACACACAAATAAACTGCTATTGTGAGCAATGCCACATTGCTCATATAAGAAGCCTTGACTGGTACTATATTCATATTTCTATGGATTACAAATCAGCTTTCTGAACTATGCAACCCCTATTTTATTCAGTGTTAATCAATAGAAGTGGAACTATACAAAATATAATGAGTTTATATTATAAAACCAATCTCCACTTCTTCCTGCTCCCTCCCAGAAGAAGCTCCTTCATCCCTTACTAAATATGATTAAGTTGATTATCTTGTATCTCACTCTTTTTATAAAATGTTTTTGTCACTTGTGAGATGTCACCAACTAACTAAGCAGGAAGAAAAAGTCATTTATTATAGGAATATTCAAATTAGTTTTCACAAGCACAAACGAGATATTTTTTCCTCTCTCTAAGAAGCTGCTTAGGGGAAGTGATGGAATCATTTCAAGATGCACAACACATCATTTCACCCATCACTGAAGGGCTGTGGCTGTGAATGAAGTGTTGTAAAACAGAATAATATAAAATGCCAAATCCAAATGCAATGTGGCTTAAGTAATATAGACAGTAGATAAGAGGAGGCAAATTAGGTGACAGAATCTACAGTAAACAGAAGGTGCATAGAAGTGTAAGACAAAGTATAGCCAAAATTCTCATCCCCCATTTCCCTCCACGGTGCATTTTCATCTTCTCTATCTGCTTTTCTTGCTACAAAGCCTCTCCTTTGTATTATGCTTTCCTCCAACACTGCTGAATATAGTCTAAGGATATGCAATCTGAGATTATCCAATTTCACAGTCAACTTCAATAAATTTCTTTGCCTTGCAAAGGGATGTAATAGCATTCCATACAGAAGAAGGAATCTCAATTAAAAATCTTTAATATTGCCAAGAAGCCACTGGCACAATATGTCCATGAATTTGAGAAAGGTTCTTTGATAAGGACAAAAAAAAAACAACAAAGAACCAGCTGACAACATAATACTACAGAGTCTATTGAGTCTATTCTATCAGAAGACTGGGAAATAGGTTGAACATTGAGACTGCTCCTTTTGAAACAATATAATAACTGTTATGAAAGAGCTATTCAAATTTTTCACACGGAAGAATGAGATTATCACTACTTGAAACTGAAATTACCTAAGATTTTTTCCATTTTTCAAAGAGAACTTTGTAAACTTGGTAAAAATTTCTCTCAGTAAGCCAGCATTTTGTCTAGGAGAGTAGAGACTCTCTGGAGAGTCCAGGAGACCAGCTGAGTAACTGCAGATATCCAGAAGCCATCATTTCAGCACTGACTGATGTGTCACTGAAATTTGTGTTCTCAAAGCCTCCAGGAAGGCATTTATGTCAAATTCTTCAAAAGAGCTTTGGGGACACACATAAATATCAGATCTCATAATGTGAAAAATATTCATTCATCAAATCACAACAGTCAGATTCTTACTGAATGATTTCCCTTGCCTTAAAATATTCAGAATTTTATAAGTGAGGAAAATTTTCTACTCTGGTCACGTGATCAATTGTTCTCAACATAAACAGTGAGGTTTCTCTACTTCAAAACATCTAAAACTTAGTTTCCTCTTATTCACCTACTGTATTATGCACTCACAGAGCAATTGCAAACTTTTTGTTACTTCAACTTCTTTTGATTATTCATCTTGCCCAACTCCTTGGTTTAAAATATTATTTATTAAAAAATTTTACTACCCTTACTATTGCAGCAGCATCACCTACAGTGCACAAAGTGAACCGATAAAAAAAATTAGAAGGAAAACCTATATTCCAAAATAACTATATGCAATGTTAGTAGGCTAGAAAATGAGTTGCAATGAATCATTAAAGAAATGCATCCCAAGTCCATAGTAACTGGTGACACAAGAATTTGTTGTACCTAAGCAGCTCCCAACACTGTTTTTATCACACAACAAGGCAAACCGACTGTCAGAAGAGCAATCAACACAACATACCCAGTCTCGGTAACAATAACAGAAATTACATAAACTTGTTTAAAAATAACTAGTTAGTCTAAGTGAGCATCTCTTCAGATCTTGTTATAAAAGCTCCTTATCTTTTCTTCAAAAAGGTATGTGCATGACAAATATCTGATTCACCCATATGTCACTGCAAATTCTAAAACTGTGGGGGAAGTGAGTCAAAGAAACACGAATACACAGTTCCTAGAACCTGAAACGTGAATATTAAATACTGAAGTATTTGCATTGTCTCTATTGCCTTACAGCACATGAATGTCAAACCCACTTACCCATATCTCTCCCTACCCCAAGTGAGTAGTTTGGTTTGATGTGTCACCAAAAGCAGAATTAGTAGTGTTCTAAATACTTTTCTTTCCTTAAGAAAGCTTTATATTTATCATTTTCAATAAAAAGCTTACAGGAATTTCAGCTGTGGCACTTTAGGACTGACACTGAGCACTCAGCCTGTGCATGCAGAAAACAAACCCTTCTCTCTGAGATAAGGCCCAGATTACTATTCTTATTTAACTCTTGGGATGGGTTTGTTGTTTACTATACATGTGAATCATCCCCAAGAACTTACACATCATAGTTTACTCTAGAGATTATTTAGAATTGTAAGAAAAATCAAACTATTACAGCAGCATTTACCTTCGAAAGTCTTTCTTAAGCTAAATCACACTTAGATGAGGGGAGGGTTACAATTCTTTCAGTAGAGCTGTGGCATAAAGTCAAGCTGAAGGCAAATCACTACTGAGGCCAATGTTGTTTAACACCCTCATTAATGACCTGGGTGCTGGGTCAGGGTGCAACATCAGCAAGGTCACAGCCAACACAAAACTGGGCAGCAGCTGATACACAGGGGGGTTGTGCTGCCATTCAGAGGGACTGGGACAGGCTGGAGAATTGGACTCAGAAAAATTCCATGAAGTTCAACAAGGGGAAACGTGGAGTCCCGCATTTGGGGAGGAATAGCCTGAGGCACCCATTTGTGCTGAGGGGCTGGAAAACAGCTCTATGGAGAAGGATCTGGGAGTCCTGGTGGAAAAGCAGCTGACCACAAGTCAGCAACATACCCTTCATAGCGAAGAAAGGCAACAGCAACACTGCTGAAAACACTGCCCACAGGGGCTGGGGGATGTTCAGAACCTGATTGGAAATGGTCCTGAGCAACCTGTTGGAGCTGATCTTCCTGGTGCTAGGGGAAAACAGCCGCACCACTTCAGAAATTGGTACTTGTTTGTTAATAATGTTTGGCAACAACTGTTGCTCGTGATGCTCAGCCATGAAAACCTGCCAAGAGGACAAGAAAGCATCAGCTCATGGAAAATGAAGTCATGCTTAAGTAATCCAATAGGAGAAAGACAGATCAGATGGAAGTGTCACTGAAGGGATGGATAATCCATTCTTTACTGCTTACACACCTGAGGGCACATACAGAAGGGTATCTGTGTCAATACTGACATATGTTATATAACTGAAAGCAATAAATAAATACACAAATATTCCTACTAATTTCAACTGACACTAGGACCACTCAGCACTTACTGAGTTGCTACTCACTGGAGTAAGAACTTGCTGGGAGCAGAGGGGTCCCCAAACTAATCTCAGTGTGGTACTACATAAACCACCTACCAAAGGAAACACTGTGGAGCAATATTAAAATGAAATAGCTTCCAAAACAAGTCCACACTGGCTCCAGATCTGACAGCTAGAATCCCAACAATCCAGCTTGTGTATTTTGGGGGAAGAAAAAAAAAAAAAACATTTTTCTTGCATGCAGACTTTTTTACTCCCTTGTTCCACTGCAGTTACTTTTTGAGACCTTTTCAGCCCTTCTTACCGTGCCAAGGCCTGGACTTTGGTGGCATGTCGCTCTTCCTGCTCTGCTACTTTCCTTCTCCAGTTGTCCATCTCCTGCCTCAGTGCTGCTGAGAGCTCCATCTCTGCATCCAGCAGATTTCGCAGGGATCTGGAAGAAGGCAACAGCCTCTGGTTTGAACCCTGCAAACACTATTTAGTAGTTAGAGTATATTCTAGGAATCACAGAGTAGGTTGCCTGAATGACACCATTAATGCAATCCTAAAATTTCATTATTCAATGGAATAAATTCACATGATTTGATTATACAAAGACATGAAAAGCTACAAGGAAATAGACCCAAGTTGAGCAGTTGCAAATGCTTACTATTAATTTCTATTACAATCTCATCAACATACCCAAAGCACAACCTATTATGGGATCTACTGCACCATCACACAGAAAGAATTTACTATTTTAAAAAGTTTATAATGTGTTTTCAGTGCTTCAGTACAAGTCCATACATCTCAGGAATAATCTATAGGCAATATATTTACTAGCAAGGGCAGGAGAAAGACATGTCTCT